>NC_051218.1:41516699-41816699 GCF_015220715.1 Pygocentrus nattereri | reverse complement strand
CTAATTGGAGTAGACTGAGGTTAGATTAACTGATTAATAATCATTAAGACCTAATTGCTTGGCAGGCAGTCATGCTGAACAAAAGATATTAACTTTGGGTGAAAACTTGTTCTGCTCAGCCCTAAACAAGACATTTAAAGCCCGTTATAATCGTATTTGCCTACAATGGTAAACATTTTTTTTTCTTTTTGGTCAAACAACTGCACTGAGAAATGTCACCACCTCTGGGGGCAGGTCATCAATCCGTTGGCACTTCATTACATGGCTGTCCAACAAAGCTGTCATTCTGTCTTTAATCCTCCATGATATGTCAATTACAGCCATCCTTGCACCAAGTGATCGGTTTAACCTGTGGCCAACTGTCAACACATTGGATTTTCCATCCATTGCATTAAGATGCAAACCAAACATAATGATTTTCTCACCTACCTGTTATATATTCATTGCATTGATATAAGGAGATGTACAGATGCATCATCACACATCCATACCTCATCAAAGATAATTATTAGTATCTCCAAGAGAACATGCAGCCGTTGCCCTTTTGAAGGCACCTGAGGTGTTCAAACCCACAGGAAATAGATAGGGTGATAACATTTCCTAGCATAGAGCTCATAAAGGAAGATCATTTCGTGATTCTTATTAAAAGGCCGTGTATGCATGTTCAAGACCACCCAGAGAATGGTTCTGTCAAATATTTGATTTCATTACAGAAGGTGTAATGGGCTGTTGGCTGGCTTTACTGAGCATCTGGCCTGTATTTCAAATTGGTGCTCAGAGGGAGGTGGGATGATTGATGAGAGCCGGTCAGCACTGGCATAAATGTGGCCCGTAAGACAGCATCATTGTATGTCCTCGTGGTTATAATGCTATATTCATTATATTTTGTTATTAAATTAGACATTTTGATCATAGTGAAGTCACGCCTTAATTCAGTCTTTGTTTGATGTGTTTTGTCATTTACTCCATTGAGAAGAAAAGCTAATTTTCTGCTTGATGATTTTATATGTTACTGACCAGTGCTCTAATTGGCCATTTCAGTGGAGGGGTAGAGTAAGGAATGTGGACATTGTGTGGTGGTACGGTTCTCAATAACGCCTAGCAGAGGACCACAGTATAGAGTATGCATGTTCACCTTTTCTAAAGGTTGTGGATGTAGAGGACATATAGATTCACTGGTCATTTTTGTATTAGTGTTGTAGACAATAGAACTCCTGGTTTCCATCACCAGTAAAGGAAATGTAAAGAAATCAGTCAGTAGGTTCCTCAACAATGAAATACATCACATGGTTCACACGGACAACTATTAAATTATGCAGAAATTTGGAAAAATGTTGGAATTTTTCTATACGCTTGATTACGCTGAGTCAATATATGCTTGTGAAAACAATATAATATAATATAATGTGCCAGGTGCAATTAGACAGCAATGTTTAATGTGAAAACTGTCTAATTTACTTTGTAAGTAGCTTTTGTTTACCCGTTTTCCACTGCCAAGATAATTCGATGTTACAATGGCACTTTTTTTACCACAGAGGCCTTTTATAATCCAGTGGCATTTTTGCAGATGGCAGTTGCTGTTCCCAAAATGCAACCACCAACTGTAATTTTCAAATTTCCATGCTTGGACATGGACAACATGCTTTTAAATCCTGGCCCCATACGCAGCCCAAACATATCTTCAAATGTAGAGCTTTATTTCCATAGGCATTGTCTGAATTATGAAGGCCAAAATCTTCTTTGTGTATTCACTGTCCTTCATCATGGTGATGCTCAGCCATGGAAACCCATTCCATGAAGCTCTCTATGCTGTTCTTGAGCTGATCTGAAGGCCACATGAAGTTTGGAGGTCTGTAGTGATTGAGTCTGCAGAAAGTTGGTGACCTCTGTGCACTATGCCCCTCAGCATCTGCTGACCCCGCTCTGTCATTTTATGTGGCCGACCACTTCGTGGCTGAGTTGCTGTCGTTCCCAATCACTTCCACTTTGTTATAATCCCACTGATAGTCGACTGTGGAATATTTAGTAGCGAGGACATTTCATGTCTGGACTTGTTCCACAGTTGGCGTCCGATCACGGTACCATGCTGGAATTCACTGAGCTCCTGAGAGTGACCCATTCTTTCACTAATGTCTGTAGAAGCAGTCTGCAGGCCTAGGGGCTCGGCTTTATACACCTGTGGCCATGGAAGTGATTGGAACAGTTGAATTCAATGATTTGGATGGGTGAGTGAAAACTTTTGGCAATATAGTGTACAATCTCTCACTCAGATGTTAAAGTTTTACCATAAAATCAGGTTTTCCCAGTCTTTCGCTTCCCCTTACACGTTTGGTGGCCAACACTCAATTCTTTATGTGGTTTTGTGCATGAACTATTTCCTTATATGAAGTCTTTTGTCTCATAGGGTTATTTTTTTTTTCTAAATGTTGCATAAACATCCATCCATCCATTTTCTAAGCCACTTCTCCCTCAAGGTCACGGGGGGGGGGGGGGGGGTGCTGGAGCGGTTGTATAAACAACCAAGCAAAAAAGTTGTTTATCATAATTTGGTAATTTCTCATGAAATGATAACATGGGCCAATATTTCAACAAATCACTAACATTTTAATGACCACATTTCACACCCACCCACGCGCACACAAACACACACACACACACACACACACACACACACACACACACACACAGTGAGTGTGTACTGTCTAGGAGAATCCAATACATTTCAATAAAAAAGTTACTCTGTACTTGAGTGTTTCTCTGAACACACTCCATCTTTATACACAATACGTAAACACATCCACACATACATGCATAGATGACCACATATGACACACATACACACAAATATGGGGCAGACATGGACTGAAGGTTAGGGAACCAGCCTCATGACCGGAAGGTCACCGGTTTGATCCCCAGAGCCGACAGCACATGACTGAGGCGTCCTTGAGCAAGACACCTAACCCCCAACTGCTCCCCAGGCGCTGTGGATTGAGCTGCCCACCGCTCCGGGCAAGTGTGCTCACTGCCCCCTAGTGTGTGTGTGCTCACTTGAGTGTATGTGGTGTTTCACTTCACGGATGGGTTAAAAGCGGAGCTGAAATTTCCCCGTTGTGGGACTAATAAGGGTCATTTAAACAGCTACAACAGTGATTTATAGTTTTGATTCTCTTTACTGATTGATATTTCTCTGATTTTCAAACGGATTACTTCAGGCAGAATCAGAAATGTATTTTATTTGCCAGTTAAAGTTAAACAGCTTTAAAGACCTCTCACACAGTTAAAGATACATACAAACACAAATGCAGAGAGAGAAACAGAGACGTTGAATGCCTTGTTTTGTCCGTGTACAGCATACAAGAGACAAAAAAAAAAGAGACTCCACTGCTGTCTAATCAGATTACTGTTTAGACCAGGGGTGTCCAGTCTTGTCTAATCTTACGGCCAGTGTGGCCACAGGTTTTCGGGTTGCAACAAAGCAGGAGCGCACTTGATCAATTGTTTAAAGACTGAGACTGACTGATAAAACAAGTGCAATCAGGTGTGCTCATCTTGTTTGGAGTAAAAAACCTGCACCCACAGCAGCCCTTTGCAGATAAGATAGTTTAAGCCCTTGCCTAGAGTTTATAGGAAAAGCTGTATTCTCTGTATTGTATTCTCCAAATCACAGCCTCATACAGCCATATGCATCCAAAGCTGTGACAAAACCATATTTTAAATGTGTAAACTACATTGGCTGACACCAATATTAGCTAAAGTAGTTACCTAGCTAACAGATGCATGCACAGCAGATTTTAAGCATTAAAAAAGGCTCCATTCCATATTAGTGCCCATAGTTTTGGAATAGGATGTAGGTGTGATGGTCCGTGTCCACATACTTTTGGCCACATAGTGTACATATTATGAACATGCAGCCTTCTCATTTTTAAGCTAATTATTGTTTTAAATAAAAGGTCAACATTTTCAACTCCTTGGGACCATCAGTGGTTCCAAAACGCACTCATATTCTTCATAACTTTCATATTTCATAAGATATCATGCAGAAGGTGGCCGTCGTATTAGGCTGTAACTCTTCTTTCAAGTCAAATAGATAAAAGAAGCTGAACTCACATTTTTTCTACTTCTTTTGTTTAATTTTTTTCCACAAATCTGGGCTAGAAACTGTAAACTGATGATGTCTCTTCAATGATTTATTCTGTAAAAAATATTTTTAAGAAAATAATATAGTGTCTAAGATTTTTGCCTTTCAGCGATAAATTGAAAGCATAGAGTAATATGTGTAGATCATAAAACACACTCTGTTCATTTGAGGGTAGCTTTTAAAAAATCCATCCATCCATTTTCTAAGCCCTCCTTCAGGGTCGCAGGGGGTGGTTGTTGGGGGTGCTGGAGCCTATCCCAGCGGTCATCGTGCAGAAGGCAGTACAGCCAGTCCACCGCAGGGCAGACAGACAGTCACTGACACACTCACACCCAGGGACAATTTAGCATGTCCAATCAGCCTGACTGCATGTCTTTGGACTGTGGGAGGAAACCGGAGAACCCGGAGGAAACCCACACAGACACGGGGAGAACATACAAACTCCACACAGAGAGGACCCCGGTCACCTGGCCGGGGAATCGAACCCAGGCCCTCCTCACTGTGAGGCTTTAAAAAAATAAATAAATAAATAAATAATTACATTTATTTCATGCAGTTACTGAATAATTCGCTCTGTGATTTGGTCATGTAAATTCAGATGGACAAACCAAAATATAGCCTGGAGAATAAGATTCAAATAAATGTCAACATGGTCAGCAAAATGTTAAGGATATTCTTGTGTAGTGGCCACACACATTTCTCAAACTTTTTCATTTAAATGGGTCATAAAAATTGCACACGTTAAGATGTATCTGGTCTGAATGGACTTTAATTCAGACATTAAACCATGTTTTGGCTGATAATTACATTTTGGGTAAGGGACAGAATGTGTGAATCTGACTTGGTGAACAATTGGTTTAGCACTCGTAACTGATTCATCCTCATATCATGGTCTTTCAACTATTCCTTTATGCCCTTTTAAATAATAAGTGACAGAGATTTTGTTGACTATCAGTATTTCCCCAGTTAAATGTGCAGCTCCAAACAAAACAAAAAAAAAAGGTAAATCAAAACAAGTGTTTAAATCAGAGGTTTGTTTATTTGATGTGATAGAACACATTGGATAGTCTACCAGGTGACCTAAGGGCAGCACAGCACCAGGCTAGAGCACAGTAGCATGTTTACTCTGCAGAAGGGAGTATGCAACAGACCAATTGGCTTGGCATTAGCATGGAAACCATATCTCTGGGGGAGACCTACAGACAGATGCTCTTGGTTTAAAACTGAGCCAAGGTTTAGATGACTTTTTCATGGTGAATGGTCCACTGCCATTGATTTCTTAATCATGCGATGGTTAGTACTAAGCGTAGTGTATTAGTACCAGTGGTGGACGAAGTCCACAAATCATGTACTTGAGTTAAAGTAGAGATACCCAAGGTAAAATATTGCTCCAGTAAATGTAGAAGTTCCTCCCTTTAGACCTCAACTTGAGTAAAAGTATTTACCTTCAGATGTACCTAAGTATAAAGTAAAAGTATTCAAAGATTAATTATGACTTTAATGTCCTATTATAGTTTTTGTAACAAGACTCTTGCTTCATTGACACTGGAGTATTTTCACCTAAAATGAGTTACTCTTGGAAAACCAATCTTTTAATATAATGTCATTAATTAGTGACATTGATGTATATTAATATTATCATAAGCACAAAACTGAAGGGAAACAATTTCTATTAGGTAGAACTGAGTGGCTATGAAATAATCTTCTGCGAACAAGCAAAGTTTCAGTTTCAGATTTATTTACAAGTTAGTTCCAAGTTTAAGTTGAATAAAAACTGGCTTTAAACTCAGGATCACAGATGAGCTCCTTTACTATGTTGATCTGTAGGCGTCTGTTCATAAACATAAACCAGCCCAAACTCATTTACTATAAAATGAAATGGTGTTTGTAGAAATTCAGAAAAAAGCCGCGTCAGTCTCGACTGCATATGTGGACATATTTCTATATTGAGCTCTATTTACACAAAGTTAGGTTAGTTCATCATTTATGTTGAACAGACTCTCCCAAAGTTTTACGCTGCTGCGCTGACGTTGAACCGCGTGCTGCACTGGGTCGGTATGACCAACAGGTCAAAACCAGCTCTAAACAGAGTGACCGCTGGGCCCTGATTGGTGCTTTGGCTTTGCGCTTCTTTCCTTTTGACATGTTACGTTTTTATACACACAGAAACCAAAAGGAACGACAGATTTCTCAAAATGTAGGAGGAAAAAGTCGAATATTAGACTCTGAAATGTAGTGGAGTGAAAGGAAAAAGTCCAGAATGGAGAAACTTCAGTACAGATACACCAAAAATACTAAAGTACAGAAACTAATTACATTTACTTTGTTACTGTCCACCACTGCTTTGTACTGATCATTATTATTTTCTTATCTAACTTGCAAAGATGCAAGAGATTTTGTTCAAACCTCTATCCCACAGCTTGCGTCTTAACCGCTTGATTATGGAACAAGGACTTCTTGGTTTGTTTATGAAAACAGCATGTTCAGAGGGGCTTTCATCGTTCAAAGCCAATTTCGGTATCTCGTGAGCGCAGACATCCCTGGAGAATTTGATACAAGCATGTATTTTGCTCCGTAAGTGGAGCAATGTCCTGTCACTCTGTAAACTCCGCTGTGATTTATACACCTGTCATTGTGCAGTGGCTCCTGGTTCTTGTTACTCATGGTAACATGTTCCTGCATGAGTTTTTGATATATCGGAGCCTTGCCGGGGAGTATTGTGTGTGAGGGTGTATTGATTGGGTAAGTGCATTGCATTGATTACCACTATGTGGATTTGCCTTTAAGAGATGCCTCTGACCTCCATCTGTCTTAAACCCCATGTTATATTAAGCTGCAAATAAAAGAGTGTGACACTGTGATATCTTTGGAGTTTTGGCTAAAAACAATACGGGCAAACAAAGTTTGTTGTAATGACTTTGGCATGATAGAAAAAACCCTACAAAAAATTCTTACATATTTTATTAATCTGTTGCATCCTGCATGAATGTTATACTGACTATCAAATAAAGAGCATCACTGAAGACAAACTGAAATAGGTTTAGCCCTTTGTGTTTCCTTCATTGGATTTAAGTTGGGTGGGACTATATTGGAAGACACCAAGGGCTCCCTAGAACTGTTCACAATTAGAGCAAATATTTTTACAGTGTCACATCACTTAAAATGCAACCCTTAACTATGATACAATCATTGTAATATACAGCTTTAAAAATTCAAGTCTGCAGTGCTTACTTCATGAAAGATCTGTCCAAAAACTACAACTTCAAATGAAACTGGGCTCTGGAGAGAAGCTTGTTGGCAGAGCTGCTCCGTCTCTCTTTCAGATGTCACTTGAGGTCAGGGCTGCTGAGCCGAAAGTGCAAGTTTGTTGGCAAATGCTTGCATTGCTTTAATGAACTGTCACCTACCATAACCACCTAACCACAGTATTGTACTTTAGCAAATGCTAACAGTGTGTAGACGATTAGTCAAATTTGAATTAGCCAATAAAATGTACCACCATGGTTACTGCAGTGACTGCCGGTTGAGCAGAACTTTACTTCCATAATCCAATTCTTCACACAGATTTGAAGTTCAACTTCTGCCAGAAAATAAAAGCTTAAAAGGAAAGCCAAAAATCCTACAGCCTTGGGGTTGTTGTTGTGGCAACACCACTGTCAATCATTGCACTGTCTGAAGTCCCCAAACAATCCTGATCAGGCAACAAAGCTAAATTTTTCAAGATTTCAATTTTATTGGAAATAAATTGAACAAGTAAGGTGGATATATTTTGATCTCTATTGGTCTTTACTTAGGTAGTACACTCTAGCACCTTCTAGATTATCTACAGGTGTTCAGAGGGTCACAAAAGGTCACAAATCTTTATCACTGAGACAGTTTTAACATGTGCAACTGAGTTACCAACAACTGCAACAATATCAACACATTTTAACACTAGCACAAACGCAGAACTGCACATCATCATTGTTTTTGGAATAATAATTACAAGTGCTGGCAGTAATTAATATTAAACAAGACAATATCTGTATTTATTAGGAAAGGAACAGACCAGAACAAGTCTATAGTGCTAGAATGGGAGCTGTTTGAAAGACTGGGGATGCAGAAAATGTGGAAAAGATGGGACAAAGCTAGAACAGTGTTGTGTTGTTGTCTTATATACATTTGCTTACTATGGTTCTATCACTCAAACTAATTTAATTGTAGAGGTTTCTCCAATTAAAACAAATAGATTGTCGTGTACTAGACACTTATAATAAAGCAATGTCAGGCTAGAGAGTCTAGTTAATTATCAAGGCCTCAACCTCTTTGGGGTAAATGGACCATATCAGGGTCTGTGACTTTCACAATAAACAAGTTCGCAAGCAAGTGGATGAATAAATGAATGAGTAAACAAACCAAGCTGACCCCACCTAACCACAGTTCTTTTGCAACTAATTACCCCAAAATAATTACATTTATTGCTAATTACAGGCTAATCCCTCTTTTCATTAACGGATGACCTTCATTAAGGGCATTTGATATCAAAGTTCTTTTGGAAATAAGCTGCTAATGTGCAAAACAAAACCAGCATGACTACACAAAAATAATGAAGGTTCCTTAAAGGTTCTTGGCTTGAACGTTTGGTTCTTGGAAAGCCTTAAATGGATTTAGAACTTTACATTATCTGGAGGTTATTTAGACTTTAAAAAATGCTCTTCAAACTTACAGAAACATCTTTTACTCTCTGCACAAAGTAGATCGCTTTCCCTTGACTCTAAAGGAACCAGGATTTAAGAATCTGATAGAATCTGAAGTTCTTTCTCCACTGAAATGACCCTGACATGGACATGTTATTGAAACAACCTCCTGTCAACTGAACTTAACCAATAAACCATCATGAGGACAGGATTTACAATGACACAACTTGCTGAGTTAATGCCAGTGGCTAAAGATGTCAGTGGCCTGAACTTTTAAGGTCACTTTTACCACTATGCAGTGGCACAAGATATTTTCAGAGCTGTCCTAATATCCTTATTCAAGGTACTTCAAGTTTTGAATCACATTGCAAAAAATAGGTCAGTACAAAGTTGACATTTATGTCAGGGCAGCCAAGGACATGGCGTTAATACCCCTGCTAGTTCCTTTATGGAAGCAGACATTGGGGTTATCAATTTTTCCTTTCCAAGTCCGATGAGAGCACCTTGAACACATTCTGTTTGCGCTTCATTTTGCCTTTTATCTATTGTTGTTGTCCTTTTATCATCAGGGGCCTGCGACACTATCGAAGCCGTACAGCTCAGCAGATTCAACAATGAAGCTGAGAAGCAAAGCACATTTGTCACTTGACCTGCCGTGTTGCTGGATAATAGAGCCATTGAGGCTGTGCACCTGCAATATCACCGCATTTCAGAGAGCCAAACAATGATGCAGCAATTGAGTAATGACGAGGATAATGATAGGGGCTTGTAGTAAATTTCAACCTAGACTCCATCATAAGTTCTTGATCTGCTGAATTTGAAGTTAGCATCCCCGCAAGAGCAGACTAATGACTGTCAAGACAGTATTTGCTTTTATCTTTAAGATGGTTTAAGCACAGATCATGAGCAATTGCATGTCCAGGATTTTTGGATATGCAGTGCTACAAGTTGTGGTGGTCATACTGATGGTTGGCACTCCCTAAAATAAGAATAGGACATTTAAGCAATAGAACATGAGAGAGGGTGCGTTATCACAAAAGAAAATTTGAAATTGATCACAGGCATGAGCCGAGATTCATGATAACACACGACCCCAAGTGTTCTATTGCTTTTATACAACAGTTAAATAAATAAAGTAAGAAATACATAAACTGGGCCGTGAACACGGCGTTTAATGTTTTAATGTTCGTAATTCCTTCCGCCAAATTATATGTCCTTAACAAGCAACTTATTTCTACTTCAGAGTAATGAACCCCACCCACTCGCTGCACAGTTTGCTGTGAGCCTCGACTCGAAGTCCAGACTGAGCCATAAAACTGCCACAATATCAAGTTTAGCTCAGTGTTATACAGGGTGAGTAAAAAGTCACAGGACATCATTTTATTTCAGAAACGAAAGGGAAAATGACAGATCTGAATACCCCAGCATGTAATGGGTGAGGGGGCTTATCTTTTACGCTATGTCTGGAACATGGCCACCATCTTGAAAGCCTCCATATTGGATCAAGGGCAAGTTTTTCCAGTGGGAAGGTGGTCATGTAGAAGACCTGAACTGTCTCAGGAATCGATTGCCACAATCAGATTTGCAATATCGCTTGTGGTTCAAAAGTTATCAACACAAAGTTGCAACAACAACTGTGCACATGCCTGTGATGCACAGCTATCTGACGTGTTCAGTGTGCTGTCCCTGGTGCTGAACACAGAGCTGAAGGCTCAGGATCCAATCGTTATGAACCTGCATGAGAATCTCTGGAGAAATGCTGTCACACGCCTCCACAATGCGGTGCTGAAGGTGGTGTTTGTTGTGGATTTTCTCAGCATGCACAATTTGTTTGAGATGACCGCAGAGATAAAAGTCGATAATGAAATAAAAAATAAAATAAAATAAAACTGTGTCCTGTGACTTTTGACTCACCATGTAGTTATTTTCTAGATAAATATTAATGTTGTTTTGGTCCTCCCAGTCTGTAAAGCATCTTACAGCCCACTTAGTTTGGCGAATGGTATCGGGTTCATTTCTGGCTGATTCCAGGTTACTTAGCTGTTCTTCTGTCACAGCTGCCGACTGAAAAGCTGCTCAGTGTTGATGACAGCTCATCTTTAGAGACTGACCGAATTGGCTGTTGGTCAAACATGATCTTAAAAGTGTCCATTTTCTATTTGTGGCAAAGTAAGCAGAATAATGTTAAAATGTCTTGAGTGTCTCATACGGCTGTCAGAGTCGTTGCTTAGCAACAGCATCTCAGCGGAGTGATGGTGTTTGTGAATATCATCATGGCTATTATGCCTCTCTACCAATCCGCTTGTGTGGCCGGAACTAACCGTTGTATAAAATTAGATAACAAATATACTATTTTACTGACTTTATATTTACCCCATAGTTTCTACTGCAGGATAATACAATATAGAGATGTGCACAGACTGTGTCAAAACCATATTGCATTTTAAAAATAATAGATTCTGCTGTTCTAGGCTCTTTTGAACTATAGCGAGCAGTACAGGAAAAAAAAAAAATTAGCATACCATGTTGTCCATTATGACTTGGTGCTTCTATGACATTGCTTCTCTTACACCTCCATCTGTGCCTGTGCATCAACCTTTACTGCCTCCACATCAGTTCCTTTTCTTTTAATGTTAGCCTCCTCTTCCCTCGATTTACGTCCACTCCTTCTCCCTCTCTCTCTCAGCCTCCTCTTCTGCTTTCTTCTTTGGCATTTACATTGATAGAAGAAACTTGATATGTTTTTTTCCCTTTAATGGATTTAAGTACCACAGGAAACCTAAGAGGTGCTCATCAAATATCATAGAGGAAATGATCTCTTAAGGCTGCAGTGTAAGAAAAGTAGTAGCATTACCGATTCAGGAAAAAAAAACATGCTCTTCCACGAGTTTCCCTGTAAAGTCTGAAATAATCATTTGAAAGAAAGAGGTGTTGGGTGTTAGGCAGGGTTTTTTGGATCATGTCAAATGCCTTTACATATTATTTTCACATTTATGTGCTCAAAAAGAAGCTCCAGCTTAATGTTTAGGTCTCACAAAATCACCAATATAGTGATGAAGAGATGATGATCGTAGTAAATAATTCTCTTACGTCCTCAGCAGACATGTCCTTCACTAAGTTTGGACTGTTCTGAGCTCCCTTTGAATGCTCTTTCAACAGTTTTGTGAACATCAGATTCATCCACACAGGGCGGGGGTCCAAAGCATAACCGGCGTTAAGATATTGTAGTTTTTGTGCCATTATTTTTGCCATTAGAAATGCTCTTTTATTCGCATCAGCAGAAAGGTACATGAAAAATAGCCAAGGACAGCAGGCAGGTCATTCCTAGCCATACAACTTCAATTCATGGCTATCACAAAACCCCACTAGCTACACTAATAACACGTATACACAATTGAAACTAATTAACAACAACATTAAAAACATTAAACAGCAACATGTGGCATCACGTTTATGGATGGAGGCAGGGTGAGTGGCGTAGCTCTGCATACCACGTCTCCAAAGCCCCTTCTTGAAATGCAAAGTGTGTAGGCCCCCCAACCCCCCCAAGGGTCAGGCATCTCCACACAGTCCTAACTAAGTCCCTGAGGTCCCGTATATGCACTGTCTATCTGCAGCAAGTGTTTGAGTGTCCACTGATCTAGTCAACACCAATGATTTGGGCTGTTTGCTCCCTGGCCAGAGGCACCACCGGTCCTCTCAGGGCCGCATCCTTGCCACAGTGACTCCTCTACGCACCCCAGTCTAGGCACACTGTCCTGCTCTGACCCTGATGGGCAGCTGATCTGCAGCTCCATGGGCATTCACCTCACCTCAGCAAGTCCGCTGTTGCTGGGGACAGCGACAGCAGCAATAGGACTGAGCCCCATTCTCACATGTAGGGCATGTGGCAGTCCCTGCAATATGTTCTTCAGCATGTGGCATGCAATTACACATTTCAACCAGAGAGGCCTCCAAATCTTTAAGTCTTACATGGTGTAGCTTTAACTCCATGCTCACCTTAATATAATGCTGGACAGGATACTGAATTTACTGTTCACTCTCAGAAAAAAGAGTCCTAAACTGTCACTGGGGTGGACATCTTCAGTACCCTTAGAAACATAATTGTACCATTTTACAATTTGGCCTCCCTCTTAACACTGCAGGAGGCTTTAATACAGTATGCCTTACTTTACTTAGAGAGGACAATTAATGTGTTATGAACAGTACTTACAATGAATTATGCTAACAAGTCATAATTAGCATAACGCATAATGCATATTTATTAATATTTATAGCCATGGTTATGATGCCGTATGAATGCATTATAACATGTTATGAGTGTGTTTATAGATGCTTTACAGACATGACATTCATAGAACATGTTACCAAAATACCCAAATCCCAAACTACCTTTCCAGTAAATATGATCTTATTGACCATGAGATTTATCAAATGTAGACTAATATCAAAGTAAGTGTTTTCATTTTGAAGTAAGGGTCATGCAATGTTCCCGAGATATTTTGTCTTTTACATACAACGTCCTTTAAAAATCGCATGCAGCGTTGTTGATTTGTAATAGTTAATATTCAAAGTTTCATGCAGTAGAAATAAATTGAGAATGCAATCAAAATGCTCTACTCACTGTGACACAGTGAATACGGTAATCTCAGCAGGCATTCCTGCAGCGTGCCAAATCTCTGGGAATGAAATCCATGACAATGTCAGACCATGCTGGATTAAACAGTGTTCACATGAGTCCCTTTAGTCCCTCCAGCTCTCTGGCTGGATAGAAGCATCCTCTAAAATGATTCTAGCAAAAAGAACTGCAGCAGATCCTGGATGAGACGATGGGGCTGTATTGCCCTGATAATTGAGTGTTTGTTAGTGAACAAGACGTTGCTCGTGCCCCAAACAGATGGACAGGCTAATTGCTTGAGTGCATCACAGCTTGGATGCTCTTGCTCTTTCCCCCTTTTGTCACAGAGAGCAGTGGGAATACTTTCCACATTTCAGGCGCTGGTGGTTTAATTGTGGGCTTGACATGCACACTAAGTGTGGAGCTCTATACAGTGACAGAAAAACAGAGAGAGACTTTTCATGCTGGACGTGTCAGAACAGTGGAAGATGCCATTCTATCCTTTTGCTAGAGACAAACAAAAATAATTGGAGTTTTGTTGATTTAAAATAATGGATTTTGATAAGAATCTCTGTCAAAGTTCTTGTGTCTGTACGGTATGGGATAATTAGCTCTGAAATTCTGGACTGGGGCTATATTTAAGATGCTTTGTCTGGATAATAACTGTAATATCACTCATTACTGGGGAGATGAGATTTTAATCCAGTACAAATTTGTAATGCTCCTACGTTTTTCTAAACTGACAAGTAACAACGCCTGAGCAAAGGGCTCTTTGTATTTGGTCGAACCTGTAGCTCGCTTAGTAATTGTAGTCCTGATGAAAATCCAGGAATGCTTGCAAGTTGCGTTGTTATTGTTACTGGACGTTGTGCTGGTTGTTGGTGTTGAGGTAGTTAAATGTAATCCGTTAAAAAACAGTAATTAACTCACTCAAATGGGATTACTTTATTGGTTAAATAATTAATTTCCTCATTTTTCACATGACTCAGGCCTTCAACCAACCCACCTGTATTTGATACGCTACAAAGTATTTCTGCTATATGTTTGTGAGATTTTATCAATGACTTTAATGTGATTTTGAACATACTGGCTTCCAATTGTGGCTTTTTTAGATCTCTTCTCAATTAAAGAGATAGGAGTTTGCTCTTTTATGATTGGAAACTTTGGCAAGTGAGGTTTGACATGACTCAAAGGCGAGTGAACATATACATCTGGATCATAATCTGGGAAAATTGTACAGATACAAACATACCCATCAAATCCTGAAAGAAATGCATTATGGAACATCCACTGGAAGCTTACCCAGCATGAAGATACAGGTTAATCGGAAGTTGAATACTGAGTAGGCACTGGTGTAATTTGGCATGGATTGGAACTGGCATATGGTGGCTGAGAAACCAAGCTCATTCTCTACACCTCCTTATTGTTTCCTAACATATTTCATTTTTAACTCCGACTACATTGTTGGAGACCAAAGAAGAGACTGTATTTCCAGGTTCGGCATCGTACAAAGAAAACGGAATGGTCCAATCCTGGTCGTTTTCTGCTTTGTTTGTGCCTTTGCATGATTTTTTTACTTGGCAATAAAAACTGATGCACTTCTTATTGACATCTCTGAAAAATAAGGTTTATTATAATGTCTTTTCATAAGCTGTGGGGATCTGAATGGTGTTGGGTGCTTATAATTCCTGGTGTATGTCACATTAAGCAGGATTTCTTAATAATTTTTAACCAGGCTATATCACCACAGCAACTTAGGTGATATGCAGATATAATCTGTTCCAGGGCAGGTTTAGGTTAGGATCATAAACAGTTCTTAGACCGGTCATGTTGAGTATCTGACCCATCAGGAACAGCCTTCTGAAGGAGGAAGACCTTTCTGGTCCTTTTGGCCTCAATCATGTGAAGAGAAAGATCAAACTATTTAGATATTAAGAATATGAAGCATTTTTTCTCAATAAGCACTAACATGGTGGCAGTGGCTTTTTACTGTTATAAATGTTTCATTTTCTACATATTTATGAGGCAGAATTTCTTTTCCTATGAGTTACTTTTCAAAATTGCTGCCCAAGTAGAACGTGCTTCACAAGACAAGGCCCAGGTCTCCAGGACCCCCCAAAAAGAAAAGGTAAAGACAAAACAAAGGTTAACCCATTAAAATCCAAGGCTTATTCAGTAACTATGGGGACTTCAATGCAAACTCGCTGAGCCACTGAGGTGTGTAAAAAACAACAACTTTGGGCCCACCAGAGTGCCCTGGTCATTTCAGTGGTTAAATAAGCAGCAAAGATATGCACTTGATGACTTGCACACCATTTCCTGGACACTGTCGGTGCAAGCACAGGTCAAATCTCATACTTTCATGTTGATAAAACCACCAAACAACCATACAATCTTTTGAGAAAACCACCAGGTCAGTTTATAGAGATGCTGGGAAGACGTCTGCATTTTTGCAGCACCTCCGGAGAAGTTTCGGATGAAGTGCTTTGCTCAAGGCAACAAGAGCAGTAAAAGGAGGAAGAACACTTGCACCCAAAGCCCCACTGGTGCTAGGTCAGCATCCCTAGTGCCCTCTCAAGGATCAAACCAGCAACTCTCCAGCTCCAGTTCTTGGTGTGAAGCCCTGGCACACTTAACTACTGCCTTAAGCAGAGTCACCTCATGATGCCAGTTAGAATATAATGTTTGAGCTCAATTCCAAATGGAACAATTACTGTGAACAAAAGTAGGCTTTTTTTAAACACATTGTATAAGCAGACAAATATTGTGTTTATCAAGCAATTTAGAGTCTTCATCTCTCCGAAAACACCTACACTTTGAATACACAGTGCAAAACAATTCAAATGAAACCAGTGGAGTTCATGGAAACTACCACTGATTATAATAATATTATTAGCATCTGTTTTTCTCACCTCAGGAAACACAAATACGCCACCCACATGCACAGAGAATTGTGTAGCGGATTCTGGAACTTGTTCTGTATTATCCGCACAGCCCATCTCTTCTCATCCACATGTTCTCCATCTGCTTCCCAAAGATAAAAGGACAACATATTGATGTAACGCCTTAGGGTTAACAACCACTTTTCCGTGTTATCACAAGGATTGTTACTATCATATTGAATCATACAGAAAGCCTGTCGGAACATTTATCAATTCTAGCTTCAGAATACAGATTGTATGGTATCATATCTTCTAGACAAAGGTCCCTAACTGACCACGTTCTTCTACAACTTTTTATTCATTTATTTATTTATTTATTTATTTTTTACTTGGCTACACATGCTTCAAATAAGAAGTTATTCCTGACTCATACAAGCATGTGGGACTGTCACGGGCCACAAATCAGCAGCATACAGTGTGGAATTAATTTAACGTCCCATGGATGTAAGCCCCCCCCCCGTCCCAGATTAGCCAGTCACAAGGTTCATGTTTCTAATTTACGATTAGCAGGTAGGTCAAAGTTCTGATGTGACCATGCCCCGGCCTATTTAATGAGAATTCTTATCTTGTAAAATAGAGCAGTGCATGCCCTGAAGGCTACCCCACTGCTGACTTAAAAAAAAACCCAAGTGGTACAATTTAATATATGAATTCCACCCCCCAACACCCCCCCCACCCCCACCTTTATCAAATAATTCTCTGTTGGCCACATGCAGTATTTGACTAAAGAGTCCGGTGCACTGTATTAAGCAGAGTTGTTTTAAGGGATTTACGCTAAATTCAGCTTGAATTGCACTCCTTTTTAATCCAAGATGTTGGAAATTTTACAGTTTATTTGCATTAAACTGCACACGTTATGACAGCAATCAAAAAAATAATAATTCAATTCACCTTTCTTCCACAAAATGTCCTTGATTTATTTTTTAGACCCGATTAGTAAATTTAAAAATGTGATTAAAATGTATGTATGCTGGGGAAATATATGCCTTTTGGTGTATGTTGCCTTAAGGCAACATTGTGCAACTACTGGAAGAAATGATATAGATCCGTATTCCCTGAAGTGGTGAGACCTGGCTTGTGACGGGCTAAATCCATTCCACTGTCACACAAATGTTGCTTCTAGGCAACAAACCTATTTCTGCAAAACCTCACAAAAAAACGAACGAGACTGGAGATTTAAATGTGCCCACTAAGAAATAACATGACCAAGTACATGCTTTTAACTGACTTACTCAAACTTTGCCCTTTATTGTGTTTAAGTATGTTTAATGCTTTTGTATGAAAGTGAGGAAAATGAGTTTGTTGCTCTGAGGCAACATTGGGCAATAGAGGTTAATAATAATCTATTTATTTTAGTGTTATGACTTATTTAAAGTTATTTGTGTGTCACAAGCATAGAGCAGATCAAACTGTTAACCCCAGAAAGTGTCATGACTCAAGCTAATGTCAGAAAATATATGGTAACACTTTCTCTGAGTCTATAAGAACCTATGAACATGTTCATAAGGCATCATAAACATGACTATAATTAGACTACATATTAGGAAAATGTATTACCTTTTATAGCCATGTTCATTATTTTTTATGAGCTGATAACACATATATAATAACATATTATAAGTAGTGTTCATAATGCATGAAGATAAACTGTGTTTGTAGTAATCAGTCAAATGTACTATTGCTGAAAACATGCAGAAACAAAAAAAGTGGTAGCACTTTACTGTAGGGCAGTGTTCATGAGGCTACATGACCACCCCATTACCAATGTATGACAAATAACATGCACTACATAAAGTGTATTTAACAAACACATCAAAAAGGGTTGAGAACACAAACACTGTAGAATGCATTACAGTAGAGACTGAGTGGGAGGACCTTGCTCTGTAAGTCAGCATTCACGTGGAACTCACCATGATATCTTATGACACGGCTAATTTTTCATTATCATACGTGGGAGTGAGCAGACAGACATGTATGTGCTGAAAAAAGCCAACAGGTCAATGAATCACCTAAATATAATGATAACAAAAACATAATAATTAGCATCTATGAATAATGTCCAATAGTAAATTAGTGAAAATAAACTCATTCTAAATTGTTGTAAAGCAATCAATCACATGAACAATGCACACATTGCATTCAATTAGGCTACAGAGATGGTGAAGCTGTCAGACAGTCCGACGACTGTGGCAGATTCTCCTAAGAAACAGCAAACACAATAATACAGCCAGTAAAGGCAGAGCTGACGTGTGGTAGTTAGTGAATGTTGGGTGAGAGTGCGATAAAACCTTTGGGTTGCGGGCAGGAGCAGGATAAACAGGACAGATTTTCTTCAGAAGCAGGCTAAAAAATGGGTCATGCGCAGATTTTCTACTCCTTCACAACTTTCCATTGGCTGAAGAGGTTGTAGGCTGAACTTGGGGTGAGTTCAACAGCGCAGTTCATGCATATGCTTCAGACCAGGGGTGTCACACTCAGACACTAAAAGGGCCGTATAAAAACATCTCAACAAATCTGTGGGCCAGAGGAAAAAGAAAGAAAAAAATCTGAAATTAATGTGTTAAAACTCCAACTAGCCATAGTTTATTCAAAATATGCACAAACTTCACCAGTAAATTCAAACACTTGTAGTAGACCTTGAAATACAGGGTGTCACAAAAAAATGAAATCACTTGAGATGTGAATATCTGAGTAACTGCATGTCCTGAGCAAGTGAAATTAAATAGGCTTCATGTTGAACAACACGAGATTTACTTCTCAAAATTTAAAGCAAGAAATTCAGAGACATGTAGGTTTTAAAACTGATTTCACAGCTTCACAGATGTTCCTCCAAATCTTCCGATATTGGTGCAGGTCCCTTTGCCCGGCCCAGACAGCATTCCTCTTTGGAATTGTTTTTGTGCCATGCCCAAATCTGTCCGTCCGTCCATCCATCCATCCATCCATCCATCCATCCATCCATCCATCCATCCATCCATCCAAATCTGCTTTTCAGTTGGTGCATTTTTTATTGAATTTATTGAATATTCTCGAAAACGCATGCTGAGCACTCTTGTTTGTCTGTGTTCAAGCATATTCTAACACACAAAATGCCTCTTCATTTCTAGTGAACGCTATTCTTCAATCTGGGAAAAAATAATAATAATAAAAATTAAACTTGGTGTCATGCCTTCGACGGTCTCGGATGAAAGATGGGACTCAATCTGCCAGAACGCTTTGAGAGATCACATGATAGAGCCAGGAGATTCAGACTCTAGCTTGGCAGACTCCAACCCCCAGAATCCTACACCGGATCACATGCCGCCACCGCGGTCCTATCAGAAATCACAATCCCCGGATTACTGATGGCTCGCACCTGTGCCTACTTACTATGATGAGGCACTAGTGTATATAAACTCAGACTGAACTTCCTAACATTGGGAAGGACTGTTTCCATGAAATCACTGAGCGTCCTACTTCTGTTTTGCTTGTCTTTTCCATGTACTGACCTGGTTTCATGCATTTCCCGATTTGGATTTCTGCCTGACCCTTTTGTATTTTCCCTTCTTAGATCTGATCTGTGTTTGACTGTTTTTACTTGGACTCCGACTTTGATTTGTGATTTACCCTCTCTGGATATTAAAACCTCATATCTTCTTATCCGCCAGCGTGCGGTACTCTGTCGCCACGTCACACTTGGTTAGTTTTTACGCATTTTGTTCAAACCTGAGATCGAATTGGCCGTGTTATTAGACTGCAAAATGTCAATTTTTTTGGGACACCTTGTATCACATGACCACTTGAAATATTCAAAATTGTAAGGTCCCAAGGAGCTCTGTCTTTTAAACCTACCTATTTGCTTGATCTAAATTCCCGGCGTCTTGTCTTTGCTGCAAATTCATAAATACTTGGGCTCAATTTCTGAGCTGATGCGCTGATATTAAGTGTTTATATTGGTTGAACTGCAGCTGAAATGCATATTGGTAACCTGACTGGTGTAGAATTGGTAGAGAAACTGCTGTCCCATAGACTGTTGGTTGGGTAGGTAAGTCAGAGCGCACATCACATCATAGTGCATGCTGGGGACTGTAGTGCAGTGCATTGTGAAACCGGCTAATATTTTTGAAAATTAAAATACCTTTGCGGGTCTGAAGTGTGGCAGGCCTGATGTGGCCCATGGGCCTTGCGTTTGACACGTGGGCTTTAGACACAGTATAAAACATCTATATGTGTTTTCACCATAAAAAAAATATAAGAAATTGGTTAGATTTGAACGTTTACTACAGAAACGGCACTCTATTGCATTCCCTCCCCTGCATAATACAAATTTCATATCCATTTCATGTAATCCATATCCTTGACGTATGTCGTATGCTCCCATTTTGTTTTAATGCAATCTGTCTGTGAATGTTTCATTACATCAAAGCAGACATGTAAGGTATTTTTATCTCTGCTCGGCATTGCCCCTATACATTCGATAGGGCTCGAATATGAACATCTGAACCAATCTGAGTCATTTTGCTTACAAATCTGACTGTTGGAATGAAGTATTTCAGTTATCATTGTGCCAAGTTCAATTAAGATCGCCTCATGCTTGTCCGGCTACATTTCGCACTGAGGTCCCATGAAACGCCAATGAAACCTGACAATGAGGGAAGCTTTAAATTGACGGAATATAATTAACTGCAAACGTCTAAGCCCCTGATTAAATCAAAGGGTCAGTAGGAAGTAATTGTTACGTCAATAACTGAGAGGTAATAAAAAAAATACAAAATGAAAGCGAATGACACAAATTTCTCATTATAAAGCATGAAATTGGTAATGCATTATTCAAATGAAGGGATTAGCTAGAAATGAATTAGGGCATGCAGGATACATCTGTATGCCAATATACCTCTGACATGCTGTCACAGACTGAGTGAGTGCTTTTCCTTATGGCGTCCTTCTCTTGACTGGAAGGAAAAAAAAAAAAAAAAAAACACCTTGTGGAAGTTCACAGTGCCCCATTTACGTTTATGAGGTGGCATAAATCGCAATCAGAAAGCCTGTATTTGAAGCTGTAAATATGTCACCTTTAGTATAAGGAGTAATGACTACTGTCTATTCAGATATACAGCAGTGTAGTATTAGACTTCCTGACACATTTACATTTCAAATCATGCAAATTGAAACATAATACAATTTCAAAATAACAGGGCAGTGGGTACAGTGACTACACTGACATGCCCAGAGCTAATAAATAAGCAGAGGTGTTTATATAGTATTATATATTATATATTTGTAAAATACAAAAGCAGAACAGTGGCAACACGTCAGGTGAGTCAGAGATGGCCATCGTTTCTTATTAAGCTTAAAAAAATGACTTGTTAGAGCATTAGAACATGTTATCATTTAGCATATGTTACAGACTACTACTTATTTAGCGGAGCTGTTGACAGCAACAGATGGAACTCCACCCCAGGGTAGCATGTGGTGACGCTCAACAAAGAAACCCATATTTAAGTACCAGCGCTGTCTGTAGAATTAATTCAAGTGAAGTGGATGTGCTTGAAAAGTTCTCACATAATGCACCAGTGTAGGGGTGCCAACGGAGAAAGAAGGAGAAACGTGAGGTACTAATATCTTGGCATACTTCACTCTTTAAAATAAAGGTGCCAAAAAGGGTTCTTGCTACAAAAATTCCAGTGGATGGTTCTGTAACACTTTCTATGAATGTCACGTTTGTAAGCATCTATAAACACATTCATAACATGTTGTAATGCATTCATAAGGCATCATAAACATGGCTATGAATATTTATAAAAATGCATTACATGCTATAGACATGCTTATTATGAATTGGTAACATAATGCACTATAAATACTGTTCATAAATTATAAGAGCTCATAAGCTGTATTTGTCCGGCTCTAAGTAAAGTGAAGTGCACTGTACTAAAGCCTCCTCCAGTGTTAAGAGTGAGGCTTCAAGTTGAAGTATTTACTGAAGGATTTACTGAAGCACTAAAACACAAAAAAGCTCATTACAGGCTTCAAATGTCAGAGTTTAAACCAGAGCTGCCATCAGTGTTTCACCCAATGTGGGAAAATCAATGTACACCACTGTTAATGTGCACCACCGTTAGCCTGGCACTCACTTAACACTGCGTATCCAATAGAACGCTAGCAGTATTGTATTGTAGTGTAGTGATGTCACAGAGTGGAGGTTTCTAGCGATTGACATTCGAATGAGTGGGGGGACAAATTACAATAACAACGCACTACTAAACTACCTCTCCCTCTCCAGGCCTTTACTCCACAGTAACTTCACACTCTGTGTGAGGTCAGAGGGGTTTCAGGGTTGGAGCTCATGGGAACTTGATTTGCTGTGATGTAATGTAACACTTAAAGTAAAGCGCTGGTTAAGAAAAGCACAGTGTAGCAATAATTCTAGGCTGGACAGCTTGTTTGGAGCATGACTAAAGCCCTGAAGATGCATCTCTAACAGGACCTGCACTGAGATATATAGTACTGGAAATCTCAGGGTAAATAAACTTTGTATTTGTCTTTACACTCTCCAAGCTGGGACTGACTTCTTCGGCACTGACAGTATAATATGTTATTAACACTACTTATAATGCATTACATTAATAATTCATAACATATAATAAACATGGCTATGGAGTGTAATTCAGTGTAATTCATTTATAAATATTTATAAGCATGTTTATAATGCCTTATGAATGCATTAATATTAGTGTAAGTGATGTACGCGAGTGTGAAAAACCTCAACATAATATAGAACAGGGGTATTCAACTACACCTAAAGTTTGAGGAGGTCCTGTTGCATCAAATCTCCTGCTTATAAAGATGTGGACCTATAGAACTTTTCCACAAAATTCCTTTGACTGATAACTGATCGCCATTGTCATCGGTGATTCAGTGTTCACTGGCACGTCTAAAACTGGGGACACATCAGCATATTATATATGGATATTATAAATGCATGGTTCTGGAATCTGATAGGCTGAGCCCTGTTTGAAGATATTCTAAAATATTTGCTATATGTCCTGTTTTACATATGCACAACTAAATTCTGGATTAAGGTGCTGAGATCTAAAAAGTGTTCCCTGTATAGAATATGCTACTGATGCCAGGCCTGAAACCATAGTAAACATGTAAGAATGTGGTTCTGTCCAAACTGAGGGTTTTACGACTGTAAATTCAAACACAGGTATATCTTCCATTCCTTACTGGCCCAAGTAAGATTAACATAAGTGAGATCACCTGGGCTTTGGCTCATTGTACTCCGTAGCTCTGGGAAGCTGCCAAAGCCCGCCATACCCTCCTCAATGACTTTGCAAATCACTGAGTGATTTCCTCATACAGCTGAGCATCACTCTTTCTTTCTGAGAACATGGACGAAATGGTTGTCTGTCTTGCACTCAATATGCTAATGATCCCCAGGGGGGCTTGAGCCCCTGTCCTTTTAACACTTAGACTGTACAAGCACCCTTAGTTGGTACACAATATAATTGTCTTCAATATACCATCTCTTAATTAGCCATTTCAATAGAGCTCAATTTGGGGTTTACAAGCTTCATAGCTCTTGGGTGCCCCCTCTGGTACAGTACAGGCACCATTGGAGCATGCAGCTCAGTAAATCCTCCCAATAAACAGCTGATAATCTCTGTAAATTACACATTGTATAGTGTGGACACAGCAATCAAATGGCAATAATGCAGAAATTACTTGCTGATCCAAAAACACATGCGTGCCAGGCTCTGTGCACCTCTTAAATAACCCTAATCCACCGAACTACACAGTAATAAGTGTGGCAGGTAATGTCTCACCCTGATATCCTGGAGAATGTGGCTGAAACCCCAGTTAGGGTACTAAATGAGTGTATCTACTGTATTTCAGATAAATGCTTAAAACTACATTTTAGTTATCTCTGAAACTGGAATTCATTGTCTCTTTTGATAAGAGTGATTGCAATAGGCTTTCTACAGTGTATCTACAGTGACTTTTGTTTCTAGCAGTATCTGAGCTCAGGACTGTCTTTTCTCTAAGTTATTGGTAACTAGCAAAGATACTTTCTCTAGACAGATAAAGCACTTCCTGTAAGTCGCTCTGGATAAGAGCGTCTGCTAAATGCTGTAACTGTAAACTGTAACTGTAAATTAAATTAAGTTTAATCCATGTTTATTTATTTTTTCTCCATTGAGCCCCCGCCACACAAAATGTCTGGGCATGGGCACGGGTTGTGGTATCAAGCTTAAAAGTGGTCCTGAACACTACTATTTTTATTTGCATGCCTTATTTCCTTAGTAAGCGTTTGGTCAGTTCGAAGCAGGAGCAGTAGTGTATTGGAAATGAAATAAAATTAACGTTTTTGAACCAATAGCATTGGTCAAACAATTGGTTATTTATCCGTTAATGCTTAATTGGTGTATTTTTTTGCATCTCTGGTCAATATCAATTGACAGCTTTTTCTATAATCGCACGTCGAAGCCAAGACATTTCTGGACTTTCCTTTTACAGAGTGTGCATAGCATTAGGCAACACCTCGAGGAAGCAAGTACACCCAGACTCGCCTTACCATGATTCAAACCTATCGTAGCTTCTTTCAGCATAAGCTGCAGCAAAGGCAACAAAGTAGGTCGTGAAGTCGAGCCAAACAGATACATAAATTAGCAGAAGAAAATGCAATTCAATTTCCAGGGGCTAGTCGATGCACCGATTTTTCTCCCCTACCCTCCTTAATTAAAAAGCAGTCAGCTGGATAGCAGCCGTGGAGGCAGAACACCCTCTTCTTTTCATCATCCCAGCGGTGAGCGGTGGCAAAAACTCCGCTGAGAACATGGGCCCAGCTAACAAGGCTGAAGTAAGCCTTCCACATCTCAGCTCCCTGTCTCTCCCAATGCAGGGCTTAAGCCCCTAATAAGACGACCGCGAGCAAACCAAAGGCAAAAGTGCCGCTCAGGCAGACCGTCGCATGTTCTGGCCACTGAGCTTGCTTCCTTTCATGTGTTGTGGCTGAACATGTGTAAACAAATGGGTGTCAGACACAACTACAGCAGAATCAGGAAAACAAAACCCCTCGAGACCCTCCCTCCCTAATGACTCGGTATTATTCTGCCATTCTGGCAGTTTCTTTGAAGAAAGGTTCTAGTTGGAACACTTGGGCATGGAGTGAAAGCATTTAAACGTGGAAAGTGCCTTGGCCTGCTGTGCGATTTGGTTGGGTTCATTGCATCTAACCAAAAACTTGAAACTTGGAGCTTATGCTACTAAAATAGGGGCGAAGGTGGCCTACTGCAAGAAGTGCCCTTGCAAAAAATAAGTTTATTAGGTGTTATTTAAGTGTACTATTAGTGTACTTCTTGTAAAGTAAAAAAATAAGTATACTTGGCTTATACTTACAAGTACACAAGTATATTTGACACATGGACTTATACATATCCAAGTACATACATATATATATATATATAGTTCTTATACATATTACTGTATATACTTGTGGTCTGTACTTGTAATTATACTTTATTAAATGTACTCTCATGAGCTAAAAAGTGGAATTTAGATTCACAACTAGTAAACTAACAGTATGCCTATATGTTTGCTTTTAGAATAGTTCACAGTAGGGGTTGCAAAGACTAGTCAACTAGTCAACTGCTTGGTGATGACACTTTCAGCTTGATGTCAAGTAGTTATGGATCACATGGCTGCCCCATAGGAGACAACGGGTGAGGAGGTGATTTCAGAGTCTTTATTTACACACCCCTGCAATCTAGAAATTTGATCCAGGGCTCGGTGGTAAACGCACATCATGCTTTACTGAACTGTGGAGTTTGGTTTCGTCACAGATTTCTTAGGCAGATTTTCAATGTTGCTTGCTGCAAAGCGTTACCTTCTCCTGTGGCTTTATTCATGAAGTCCTCAGCGATTAGTCAGTGTTGGTTCAACTTGCACCACATAACATTAAACATCAAAAAATCCTGCATCCCCTAGTTTACAGTATAGTTGCAGCACAAAATAAGACTTAAGCTGGTAAATAAGTTGTGTGCTCAAAAGTACTTAAAAAGTACTTTTATAAACTAAAAAGTGGGCCAGTTCAGTCCCAAGAAGTACACTTGCAAATGTACTACTAATATATTGATTAGTATACTCACTACATAAAGAATACTTAGAAAATATACATAAACTTTATGTAAGTTCACTTAATAAAAGCAACTTTTTTGCTCCCCCAATAAGTGGCCTTTTTTAATTACATACACAGGCCATCTTACATAGGGCAGCTTTTGACCCGATGCTACTATGAACCATAAAAATTAAGCAGGCCTGTTTTTTTTTTTCCTTCTACCCTCGTCCAGCACTTCTATTGCTCACTACATAATTTATATGGTCCTGTTCTAAAGATCTCAAAATAAATCTAACAAATGAATTGACCAAAGTTACAGACACACTTGAATATGATTTCAGGGACTTTGGCAGGAACTGTCTCAGTTTTAGGCACACATTTAAAAAGAGGTTTTTTTTTTTTCAATCATTTAATCATTTTTACTTCATTCACAGATGATATGAACCTTTTACGTTTTACTCTTTTACTTAAATATTTTGTTTCAAGTGAAAATATACATTGAAACCATTACTGAATCACATTGAATTCATTTGATTTATATTGATCTGTGTGTGTTTCCTTCTTCTCTCTAGCAGTTTAATATTTAATAACTGAAGAAAGTGTAAACTAAGCCTATGTTATAAACGTCTGTTTCTACCAGACCCCAGCTAACAGAAAGGATAGGGTACTCATACAGTTAATGAGACTAAATACAGCCAAATGTACCTGTTGATTTCTTACTGATGTTAGATAATGCTTTGCCATTAAACTGCTGTGTAACATTGAACTTTGTAATGCTTGTTGTTACATGTTATCATGATAATAACAGAATACAGCTGAGATTTCTCATATAGTTGCTAACCAACCCCTCAGAAACTTTTGAGGACCATGTTTTGTTTTTTTTGTCTTTTTTTTGAGAATATAGGTGTCTTCATGGACATGTTGGGTGCTGTTAATGAACTGAAGGCTTGATGCAATGATGTATAGCAATGATTGTTACTCAGTGACTCGAGGGCTTAGAAAATAAGATGATGAAGAACCAACAACAACCACTTCATACTCAAGGAAACATTTAGTCTTGTATTCATTCACTGTCCATTCACAAAACATGACGAAGGCAAGCCCAGACACAGACAACCTATTTCTCTGAGGAGATCATCACACCACTTCCACCAGGTGTGTCGGACCTCTACAGACCCACAGAACAAGGGTGCTAGACCTGACTGTGAACAGCATGGTCCCGAGGTGTCCAGCCGAACAACCGTCTTCCTACAGCATGGCTCTGCCCAGCTCAATTTCTGGCAGGCTCTCTGGCAGGGGGAGGGCCGCGGCCTGTGGGATCGGAGTTGTCAGTCCAACCTGCTCAGACTGTTTATATGCAGGCTGGGGTTCAATGTGAAGCTGTCTGCTAAAATAGAAGGGGAGCATGGGGCCAGGGTTGAGGAGGAGCTGCAGGTAATGAGAGCCCCACAGGTTCAATTCTGCAGGTCATGAGGGGGTTCAGCAGGGAGGCCTGTAATTACATGGAGTTGCTGCAGACGTCTACATGCACACACACTGAGCCTCAGGAGAGGCTGTGTATCAGGCGACTGGAGGCTCACAAAGCATGGTAATAGCTATAGATTATTTCCATTGTTTCCATTAATAGACATAGCTTGTTGAGGCACTAATTGAAATTGATGAGCATGTGCATGATGTGCAAATCCCTTTGACACATGTTCGCGTCATATATTGAAGATATCGAAGAACCTTTTAAATGATTATATAATATACTAAATCTTAAAGTCTAGGCTTCTTTTTCAGTTATTAGTCTTGAAGGTTATCATCAGTAACTATGCAGTATGTACACTATATGGCCAAAAGTATGTGGACAGCCCCTCTAATTATTCAGTTCAGGTGTTTTAGCCACTGCTAGCACATGTATGAAGCAGATAGGCCATTAAGGTTAAGATTGGGACAGTCACAGGCTGGAGGTTAGGGAACCAGCCTCGTGACCAGAAGGTCGCCGGTTCGATCCCCAGAGCCAACAGCACATGACTGGGGTATCCTTGAGCAAGACACATAACCCCCAACTGCTCCCTGGGCGCTGCGGAATGAGCTGCCCACCGCTCACTGCCCCCTAGGGTGTGTGTGTGTGTGCTCACTAGAGTGTATGTGGTGTTTCACCTCACGGATGGGTTAAATGCGGATGTGAAATTTCCCTATTGTGGGACTAATAAGGGTCACTTAATCTAATCTTAATTAAGTGACCCTTATTTGTCCCACAAAGGGGAAATTTCACTTCTGCTTTCTAACCCATCTGTGCAGTGAAACACCAAATACACACTAGTGAACACACACACACACACACACACACACACACACTAGAGGGCAGTGAGCACACTTGCCCAGAGTGGTGGGCAGCCCTATCCACAGCGTCCAGGGTTAGGTGCCTTGCTCAAGTACTTCAGTTACATACTGTCGGGGATTGGACCAGTGACTTTCCGGTCACATGGCTGCTTCCCCCAACCTGAAGCCCAAGACCACCCCCCAACATATAAATATTACAATGTATTAAACAGCTGTATTTTGTTATTCGTTTGTTAACATCACAACGCAAAGTTATTATAACCACAACTGTAAGTTGCCATGTTTCTCTATGATGCACCGTGTTTACATCAAATTACTTTGCTTGTATCTCAATAATTGAATTATTCAGACATTTTGAGATATCAGTAAACTAGTGAACTAACTTTTTGCCATGAGCAACATATTGTATACTGTCCTTCAATGTCGTCAGAGACAGAGGCTTTGCTTCATTGTTTATTGCAAAATTGACAGATCAGATGGAAAATGTAGGGCGAAAACAAAGAAAGACTCAACAGTATCCTAGTTAATGTTCACTCATACAGCACAATGGACCTAAAGCAACTGTATAAAAGTAATTAATTCTAATGGATGCAAACCAAATGTCAGCTATATATTGAAATACCAAGACATCTTATTTTATCTCCAGGGGGATGTCCTTTATTGCAGCATTATGTTCTGCAGAGCTTTGTGCTTCAGATAAGGGGCTCTGAATGAATACCTTTGTGAAAATTCAATCCTAAAAGCCTTCATAACATTTAGACTCTGTCGTCAGACAAATGGAACGGAATGATTGTCAGGCAGTTTTGACATCCGGTCATTCAGAGAAGTAGCATTCCAGGACGAAAGCGCTTGTGAAAAATAGTGTTTTAATGATTTCATGATGTGTGATTGTCAGCTAATTTTGAGGAAAGGCTATTTTCCTACGCAGTGAAGTGTTCTCTGTAGGTTAAAGCTCGAGGAACACTGTAATGGAGCTACTAGAATAGTACAGAGCAGAGCATAGTTTGTTAGGCCTCTCTGTTCAGTGCTCTAGGCCATGATTCAATCAAAACCATTCAGACGAAACAAAACAAGCAGGTCAAAAGGAATATTCCCAGCCGAGACAAATACCCTACTTGATTGATTGCCCAAGGAGACATATGACTAAACTTGTCAATACTTAGCAAGATCCTGATTGATGGGTAAGCATATGGGAGTCCATCCTTTGAGTGCATGTTTGAATGGGACTTTCAGTGGAAGCCTATAGAAAGACAAACTTCTGTGTTTTTCAAGGTTTCTGAGAATCAGGGTTTATTTATTATATATTGCTAGTAGGAGAAGTGGTGCAAGGCTACATACATGGTGAAGGTCGGAATAGTAGAAGAGTCTTGGGTTGAATGTCAGGGGTTGAGAAAAAAAAGATTGGTTCTTGAATGCACTGCAATTCCCTCTTGAAAGATTCTCAATCTATTCATAAAATGTCCTAATTTTGTTTGTATATACCCTTCATAAAGTAAGATGCTTTGGCACAGCCCAGCCCTCATGCAGGCTGGTTTTCATCACAAATTGGTCGCCATTTTTGTGTGTAAGAAAGCCCCTTCAAATTAATCTAGAAATATTCAGAATTACGCTTAGAACCTCTTAAAATCTCTTCTTACATAATAAGGTTACACATTATTCAGTAATTACAGGGTCTTCAATGCAATTTGGCCGAGCTATTCTTAGGGAATAGAAGTGTGAAATAAAACCTTGGGTCTACTGGTGGGCCCTGGCCAATTAAGAGGTTAAATATAAGAATTTACTGAAGGATTAATTTAAAAACTGCTACAAAGTAACACATTTTATCTGAATGTCTCTTACAAGAACTGTTAAAGCTAGTATTAGAATCCATCATTGAAACCCCCCATTTAAGTTTTACTGCAAACATGACATCTTGACAAGTGAAATTCTCTGAAATATATTTACAGTATATTTAAATACATTTCTATTAGATTGCTGTAAGCTTATAATTATAATAATACTAATTTCTTGATTTTTTTTTTTTTACTTCTTTTAAGCACTTACGAGGTAAAATTCTCATCATATTGGCAGATCACTTTGTTTTTTATTCTTGAAACAATCAAAATGATCAGCTAATATAATACAGTTTTACTTGTTATTCAAAACAAATAAAGTGAAGTCATTTTTATTTTGGCTGTCCAGAAATAATGTGTTTGTTGAAAATAATATACTTTTTTATTTAAAATAAAAAAATGAGGGATTTTCATTTTGAAAAATGTATCTCAGTAAAATGTTATCATATAAAATATATACTTTATAGATGTTGAGTTAAACATCCATGAACATGTTGTGAAGTGTTTGTCAAATGTTATGTGTTTTCAACTTTAAACTCCTTCAAATGTTCATATTCTGGTCTCCAAAGAAGCATCCACTGGAATGTTCTTTAGAGAACCAAATATGGTTCTTCTATGACATTGCATTAAGAACTCTTCCTGGCTGTAACGGGGAGCGAGGTAGCGGACGCATGTGCGGAGGTAAGCGACTTTTATTGAGGGCAAATCCAAAATAAGGGTTATAATGGTCCCAGGTCATTAAGCCAATGAGCAGAGCCAGGTGCAGACATGACGAGTAGCACAAACAAGCAAACAGTTCAAACAAAGACCAACACATTAGACAAAGACCGGCCAACACAAGGGGCAAACACAGGGCTTAAATAACACAGGATAACAAGGCACAGGTGAACGCAATCAGGGGCGGAGACAAGAAAGGAGGGGCAGGAGGACAGATACCAAAACAAAACGCACATGGAGTGGGAGGAGCCAATCGTGACACTGACACCTTTACTTTCAAGAGTGTTGGATAATATTACAGATAATAACATGTACTCTACTGTGGGAACAGTACACTCAGAAAAAAGGTACTTGACTGATACTGGGGCAGTGCCCTTCTTGTCACTGGGGTGGTGCCGTCAAGGCTATTTCTTAGTACCTTTAGTCAGGGAACATATCATACCATAATCCATCGAAATGATATTCTCGAAGTTGAACTGACGCCACACACCCTGTCTTGTTTCCAGGCTTTTTATTTCATTGTTCTGCTTTAAAAGCATTCGGTTATGAAAAGATATTAAAAGGTTCACAATTGAGGGTATTCTCCTATATTCATTCCCAATCAATGAACCTTGATGCCAAGTTCACAGTTATGGACGAAAGCTTTCTCGATTTTTGACAGAATTCACACTCACCACGTTTCATGCTCAACGTTTTTCCTCGACCTATTATTTGTAGCGCACAGCATTACATTTTCATCTAGTCAGACATTCACCGAGATTCGAAATCTAACAGAGGTTTAATATTGATATCTCATAAACAAACCCCTTTCAAGAAAGTTCATTAAAGTTATTTATTCATTTTATGCATTACCCGCAGACTTCATAATTAGTGGACTATGACGAAAGAGTTGCTTCAGTAGGGACTGTCATTGTGCTCAGATGTACTGTTTACAATGCTTTTCATTTATATTTCCTTACCTGTCTCCAGACCGCTCTGATGGGTTTCATTTGAAAGGACATCATTAAGCCCCCTGGCACAGAACCCCCTTCACTGGCTTTTTTGAACAGAAATGAGAGAAAGAGATAGAGTGAGAGAGTTGCTTATTAAAACACTTTCATTAGTATGTTTATAGCCCTCGACAACAAGGCTCAAACCAACAACCCAAAATACATCGGCGTAGATATTTTAGGCGAGGCTTAGCTTATTAACATAACAAAGACGATGACGGTGGCATTGCAAGCTGTGGGGATTGCTTGCAGGAACGTAGCCAATCTGTCTGCGTTCTGTGGGGAAATTAGTTGCTCTCAGACCTGTTTTTAGAGGGGAGGGAACAACAGTCAAACTCCTGAAGACGGTGACGTCTCTGAGGGTCAAATCCATTATTAAATCCCGACTGCTTTGGGGTGTTACTCGCTTTCAACCTTGTAGAGGAATCAAGATGTACTTGTTTATGTTAATGTGATAGGGACTGTTTGAAACACTGTAACATCATACACAGCTTGAAATGCTGTAAAAGATCTTGAAGGTAGCATAGAAGTTAAGGCGCCCGTGGACCTCCCCGAAACATTGCTGCTGAACCAAGGCCAAGATCTCTGCAGCAAGACCTCCGTTTGCCTACTACGGGCGTTCAGGTGAAGGCTCTAAACCCTATTTACCCAGTTTGCTTCACAACTTAGTCAGCAGTTCCACTCACTTGTTCGATCTCCTCTTATCACATGAATCTACCAGTAATGGGACAGCTCAATGCACCTGGAAGAAAATGCTATCCATCACCTAACAGTTACACTGACATTATACTAAGTGATGGAGAAGAGGGAAGCCCATCCAACCCACCCAGAAAGAAAGGATAATTACGGCTTGGACTATGGCTTTGGCATCACAGAGGACCAAGCTCACAGTCTCCCACTTGTAGGGCCAGCACTTGCTCATGCCCCTGTCCTATTTATCTGTAAATTAGTAGCCCCCTTTTTGATGAGCACAGGATGTGACAAGCTGGTGAAAGAGAAGATTCAGCTTAGTTGCAGTTACCATTGTCACTCCCAGTTGAGCAAATTCTTACATTAGATAAACGTCCAAGCCTGCCAGAAAACGAAAAAGAGGAAACGAGCATCCCGAGTGGCGCAACTGTCTAAGCGTTGGCCCTGTCGTCACAAGTTTTGATCAGAGTTAAAGCTAAAGTAGCCTTTATGACAGTTGATGCCTATTGGAATGAGCATTTATGAACATTTATGTAGGCTAATGCCAGTTGTCATGACAAGCTTATGTAGGTGACTATGAGCAGTATACATGTAGCCTTATGAACAGTACCCTACAGTAACGTGTTATCCTTATTTTCATATACTGAAAAAGTTGGGACAAAAACTTTTCCATGAAATACCAAAGTCTGCGAATAGCACTAAAACTTATGCATATAAAAAAGCCTTTGAAGAATTTTCAGTCTTTTTAACTGGGAACAACCTGAATGACACCTTAGTCGTTAGCCCCTCTGTTGCGTAAGTTGGACAGGAAAAACACAGCACCCCCCAGGGGCAAGTAGTCACAAGGGTACTACGTCTCATTCAAAGTGAAAGACTGTTTACTAGCCCACAGCAACAGGGTTCTGCTGGTTGTTATCCCTTTATCTGGTGAGAATGGCGGGGAATGATCAATGTCATCACTATGTGAACGACTGGGTTGCATTTCTTTCTGCCCCGCTGGCCAGACAGAAGCAAGGCTTGTCACAGGCTTTTGATGCTTTCAATGCAGGTTTGCCTTAAAAAAAAACACAAAAAAACACTTCTTTGAAAGAGATCTAAGAGAGAAGGCTGAGTACTCTCCCCCTTTCAAGACATGTTACATACAGGCTTATTATTTTTCCTTAAATTATACTGTTTTAATTTGCTTCATGCTTTTATTATGCATGCATGCCTTAATGTGCTGAGCTCTTTAAGCATATCCTACATTTTTCCCTGTAGCTTAGTTATTATTATTATTTTTTATTTATTTACTTAATTTGTAATTTTTTAAATTATTTACTTCACTTTTTTCACAGCATTCATATTAAAAAGGAAGTATCTTTAGGACTAATATGTCAATTACATTGATTTTTTTAATTGGCTGTGGATACATTGGCTATATATATATATATATATATATATATATATATATATATATATATATATATATATATATATATATATAGGCTGTTTTGCAGCTTAGTTTCTGTATATCACTGCTGTTGGAGGAAAAAAATCTCCATTTTTGTACTGAATGTGTTGGAATAATATAATAATAATAATATAATATAACACTGTCATTATAGTTATTTAATACTACATTTATTAAACTTAGGTCTGTTTTTGGTTTAAGCAACCAAAAATATACTTTGTATGATGCAGATCAAATCTGAAATTAAGTCATGCAGAATACCACAATATTAGAAATACACTTGTCTATGATGCTATTTTGATAACGGTTTATTGTAAGGTACTGTTAATAAAGCTCGACACCTACATCAGCATATGTCATGACAACTGACATAAACCTATTTAAATTTTTTAAATGCTTATTTTAACTGTTTTCTCCATTTTTGCCATTTTTCAGTTGTTGACACAATTTGGAAATGCCTGTTGCTCTTTACGTTGCATATAAATGTCATGATGAATGGACCAAAAGAAACGGCCTAAAATTGCTCATAAAGTCTGGTTCCATTGACTTGCATTAAAAATACAGTATTTTTTTTCTTCTCCTTTAAATTTACCATTTTGGAGATACAAGGTTTTCTTCCGACAACAGCGATATGGAACGGTGTCGATTAGGGGAGTGAATGATCTGTTTGGAAACTTTTACATAGTAAAACTTTTTTTTTTGCAAATTTTTTACCTACACCTACAAACACACCTACAATATGGCGGCAGCTTTTACATGTTTGGTACTTTTTAGCGTTTTTCTTCCATTTAGTTTATTTGGTTTATTTATTTAATTTTTCTGGAAATATTTATTTTTTTTTATGGAAATAAAGTGCTGCCTATGTTCATGGCTTTATATATGTGTAATCGCCTCATGGGCATGTTTATTTTTAATCTACAGCTAAGTGGATTTAAATATTGCTCATATCTTACCTTCAAAAAAGCATCCATTTCCCCAATTTCACAGGGGAAATAACATCCGCAGATGAATTGGTGGCACACAGCCCTGGAAACTGCATCAGTGGATCATCATATACAGCCCCTGAGTTCCTGCTATCAACTATTGTGGGCAATTACATTACTGGAGCTAATACGATTTTAATATGACGGATATCAGTTAGCAGCCCAATCAATTAGAACCTGAGAAGGGACACATCTGCGGAGCACTTCCGGCTCTGATTAGCGTCAGGAGCTGGGAGGAGGGAGGCTGGCCTCTGCGGATGAAACTCTAGCTGTCGGAGCAAGAGTGGATAGAGTGGTGTTTTGGACTATAGACTCAACACTGGCTACAATGGACAGCTTCTGCCCCTGACCGGCCAAATTGGTTTCAAGATGTGGCCTATTTAGTGAAGGACAGCCAATGTCCGGACTTCTATCATTCTGTCCCACTCAAGCAGCTGAGGCTAAATGGGGGGCTGGAATGGGTGGGTGATGAAAACATAAAAGTAAAGCTGTGTCTTGAGGGTGAAAGGGAGGAGACCGGCAGTCTATTCTATAGAATGGCTCAAAACTAAATGCAAAGACACCTGATATGATAAATGATGTGGCCGTGACCGGTAGGTCGCTGGGTGAGCAGTGCCTCAAGGGAAAGCCTCTCACAGCAGCATGACTTGTGAGCGGTCTAATTTAGTTGCCGCGAAGCTACCGGATTTGAGCGCACTGGTGACAGGAGTCCTCTGTGAATGCAAATAAAGGGCTACTGCATAGGCTAAACTTGACATACTTGATTGTGCTATTATATACTGTATATATATATATTTTATTTTTTTCTCCTTGCTATCCTTCAGCCTCAGAATACATTATTGGCATTGCCTGTTGCCATGACAACACATTCTCTTTTATACTTAATGTTCTGGCAGGGCTGTGCAGCCAGTTTGACGATGTTAGTAATTAAAACTCCTTTTTCTGTGAAAGTGTCACATGAAAAAAAGGCGTATTTTGAAGACGGAGATGTAAACAGCTTATATAATGCGTGTTCAGTATGAAAGTCTTTCTCTGTTTGACATATTTCATGTATTTTAGCACACACTTCTACTTAAGATGGGTGAAAACGTCTTCCTTCTTATGCCAAATGCTTTTGTCACCAAGTCTCAAGCAAATATGATGAGTTCCAAAACGGTGTGTACCCGTTTGTGGCAATTTTGGATATAACAAGAAGTTTATGGGGAAAAAAATAGTAAAAAAATGATGCTGCATTCACATGTTGGTGGTAGACAGATGAAGGCAATTGGACATTCCATTGTTTTCGATGGCACCACAGTGGGAATTCTGCAAGAGTTCAATTGTGCTGCAGCGGTGAAATAAACTGGATATTGTTTTTTTGGGAGCTATAGGTGCCAAACGTCTCCTTGTTGAATCCCACACAAACTCAGCACTATTAAGCTCTTAAACTGTCAGGGCCTAAAGTTTCATTGCGCTCTTCTCTGCCAGTTTGCCCAGAAGTGTCTGCAGTTACTGAATAATAAGTCTCGTTATGTAATAATCCTGGGATTTTAGGGGGGGTTAGAAAAAAAATGAATTAAGAGGAGTGTTTTAACACCTTAAATAAATAGTATACAATCAAACATTTCTACCAATAATGCTACCACCACGTCAGTGCTTGTGTGGCTTCTCACTGCTGTCAGTGACTTTTATTTGATTTTTTTATGCAAATGTGTGGACACAGCATATCAACTGATGTATATTGGGGGGAAAAAAACAAATAACAATGGAATTAGTCATGATACAGCGTTGATATCTTTCGTATGTGTCTCAACAATGCTTTTTATGAAAAGAAAAAAAAGAGGTTATTTCTTGAAAGTCTTTTTTTTATTATTTGAATGGCTGCGCATACACAGCATTTGCAAAGCAAAACATGTCTTTGTAAGGAACACAACATGACACATTTAGAGGGCAGCCACCCTATTTCAGCTGGCGTGGTATTCGGCATAGGTGGCCTGATTTAAAGCAACCGTTACACATTTAAAGAGAAAAACAAAAACAAAAACAAAATCTGATTGCCGTGTTCTCGCCGAGAGATGCGGCTGCCCCTGATAGGATTTGGTGCTGAGGTAGCCTGGGCAAAGCCAATTTGATAGGCGACAGCTCTGACGGCACAGCACGATGCGATAACAAACTAGAGTAATATTCCCATGGCTAGCGCCACAACACTCCTCTCTCTCCATAATTCAAGCAATCTAGCAGGGAGCACAGGGAGGTGATCAGCTGCGAGGTGCTGAACACTCAGGTTATTTGCTTGTTTTTGTTTGTTTGCTTTTTACATTTTCCCTCTGGACTGACTCGGTATGAGCAGGCCTTTAGCTACTGTTTGCCTAATGCTTTGAAGAGGAAGAAGAAGAAAAAAAAAAAAAAAAGAAGAAGTCACCATGAAAGCACTAGTGTTTCGGCCCATTAAGGACTTTCCTCTGTTTTGTGGAAACAAGGGAAAGGCGGCTTTTGGAGTCTCTGGTTCCGTATTGGACGATTAGTTATGGCTTGGCGGCTGCCAAGCTGTCACTGCAGAGTCAAGCAGAAAAGAGGAGTGAAGACGAAATAAGAACTCTGCATGAATCCCATTCATTCAGTTCTTTAAAAAAAACATCACCTGCTTCAGAGTGAGGGTGTGCAGATGAGAGATATTACAATGCTAATTGTAGCTAAGGTGAAAGCAGCTATTTAAAATAGAGCAAAAGAAGTGGTGGTGACCATGGAAACAAGTCAAGTCGAAGAAGTCTGGAGGGTCTCGGCGCTCCTGAAGCTGGAGACACCAAGTTTCCTGCGCTCTTCCACTTCATCGTTTCACCATGCGACTCAGGCGTGACCTCTGTCAGAACGCAACAGAACCGGAGGAGAGAACAACGGAGAGAACATTAGGAGAGATACAAATGTAATCTATAATCTGCAATGCATCCTAAGCACATTAAGCTTATTTGTCTCTCCGGAATGAAAGGGAAAGAGGGATATCATGGCGCGGAAAGGGACGAGAGTCAATTCGCGTGCTTAACTGTACCCGCGAGCTCCGTTCGAGCAATAACATTAACACATAGACAAAAGCCCGCCGTTAGGAGCTGGCCTACTGAGCAGGCAGATTTAGAATTATGACTAAGCTGTAATGGTGGGATGCCCCAAGCTGTAAATTCCCTCTCTCCAGCACTGCGAGAACTGCTTGCCTTTCATTCCCTTGTTATTTAGTGTCGTAAAAGGGATAAAGCAGTTGATATGAAAGCATGATACAGGGCGCTGTGCACCTAAATCACCGAATGACTTGTGAATGTGCATGGGAGGCTGAAGCGTGAGGCAGATTGATCTCACTGCAGTGTGAGGACGGCCTATTTGAAAAGCAACACTGACCCCTTGTGTTGCACGTGCTGCATCTTCAGCGTTTGCACTCCTCTGATGAAATCCTGTTTTTTTTTCCTCTCTCTCCTTTTTAACACAGGTCACTGCTGCAGCTTGGGTTGATGCAGCACTTTGTCTTTGTTATTGCAAGGTGCATCACCAAGAAGAGGCAAGAGGTGCAATGCTAATGGAGTTGAAGTGCTTTGATCGCAGCATTGACTTACTGGAAACTTCCAATGACTAAACAGATAACCAGTAAAGTTAACAGCCGGACAGAATCCACACAATTCAAGGCACAGCGGTTCCAGCTCATGGTGATTTTTTCAATATTTTATTTCATAGCATATTCAAATGTCTATAGGACTAGCATGATAGAGCATCAAATGAATCTTTTATCAAACACTGGACAGCTTTCAAATGCCATATTGGATTTAACGTCTCTACACGCGGTTATCTGTGTGCCACAAATGATTCTGTTGCTGAGAATTCAATCTCTTTGCCCTTCTGTACGATCTCACAGCAACACTTTGCTCCGAAGCATGGATGTCGTTTGTAGACGGCAGCTGAGCCTTTAAAGCAACTGTCACCAGGAGACAGCTGGTGTAGATGCAAATCAATCAGCATGTTTCACGAGTTTGGAGGGTTTGTGGAGCAGAAAACAGGTGGTAAAAGTACATCAAAACCCACTTTGGCAAAATGCTGAGAGCTCCCCAAGGCAGTTGTCTGTCACCACTTACTCCCTGTACGCAGCTGATTGTGTATCTCGCCGTGAGCGTGTGAAATTAATCATGTTTGCAGATGATACAACCCGGGCAGGGCCAATAACAATGAAATGATGAACTTTTTTTTTGTATTATAATTTTTTTTTTACAAGAATGAGGTCAGTGCTGGCACAGATGCAACAATTCCCAGCTCAATATAAGCTAAACTGAAGAACAGTCTTTGATAGTGGACATGTGAAAACTGAATTAGTACCGTGAGATTAACAGCTGGGCGCTGGGTAGGATAGATACCTTTAAAGTGCCCAACCAGAAACTGCTGAAGCAGCACCACAGTCACTTACAGACTAGTGCCAGAGTTACCAACAGAGAACATGGTAATTGTGTCTCTTCCATATTTTAGACAGATGCTCTTTTATCAGTCAAAAGACTCTGGCCTGCCAAGTGCATCCGCATACAATCTGCTTTTGCTTGAAACTCAGCTGAAATAAGCCCACCAGTGACCTGCATTTCAAAGCCACCTTAAGAAGTCTGGTATACCTGAAGAATCTAGGATCCATTTCCACTTGGCAGTAGCAGAGACTCTTAACCCTTTCGACAATTGCTTAGGAACCTAAGCTCTCCAGAGATTCGACCAAAATGATGGAGCTTTTAAAATAATGGTGGTGTTGCTTCTACATTTGTGGGGGGTTTAAATCAAATCCCTGTTGGCCAGCTTGCCTCTTCCAAGCCACTTCTTTTGGGAAGAAGTTTAAAATCAAATCTTGATCTGGCAAGTTCTGGGCGAGCACCTATCCCAGGGCTGTTCAGTTTCAAACCTCTATTGAGTCAGTTTGGCCGATTTGCACTTTTCTGCACCATTTGTAACTGAAACACACACACACACAATCTTCTAAGGCGCTTCTCCTTCTGGGTCTGGGAGGTGCTGGAGCTTATCCCAGCAGTCATCAGGCAGAAGGCAGGATACACCCTGGACAGGTTACAACTGAAACAGTGCCACATATTTACTCTGCTGTACATAAATAGAAAACAGCATAGAAATGCAGACAGGATGAGGGATTTAGTTTTTTTTTTTTAGAGATTGGTGAGCGTGAAGAAGCTTATTTTAAAACAGCTTCTACATAACGTAAAACTGTCTTAAACTAGTAAAGGTCCTTTACATTATGTGGAGGCATTAGGTCTTTAAAATGCTTTTCAAATTCAGTCAGGTGAACCTAAAATTAAATTTAAGTCAAACTTCCGCACAGCTTTATTATATTTTGTCTTAAGTTACTCAAAAGGTCTCTGCATCATAAGTAAGGTCAATAGAAAAGGATTTTATATATATATATTTTTTGTGGTGGGTAGCGCTGTCGCCTCACAGCGAGGAGGGCCTGGGTTTGATTCCCCGGCCGGGCGACCGGGGTCCTCTCTGTGTGGAGTTTGCATGTTCTCCCCATGTCTGCGTGGGTTTCCTCCGGGTTCTCCAGTTTCCTTCCAAAGTCAGGCCAATTGGACATGCTACATTGCCCCTGGGTGTGAGTGACTGTCAGTGTCTGTCTGTCTGTCTGTCTGTCTGCCCTGCGATGGACTGGCGACCTGTCCAGGGTGTATCCTGCCTTCAGCCCGAAGACTGCTGGTATTGGCTCCAGCTCCCCCCTGCGACCCTGACGGAGAAGCGGCTTAGATAATGGATGTATGGATGGATGGATAATTTAAATCATTTAAAATGCATGTGACCCTTTACACTGTGTGTAAATTTCATGATGAAAAGACCAAAAGAAACAGCCAAAATGACTTGTAAAGAAATTGGGTTCAATTGACTTACATTAATAGTACAGTAGGTTTTTTTGTTCTCTTGTAATGTTACACACACACACACATACATATATATATATATATATATATATATATATATATATATATATATATATATATATATATATATATATATATATATATGTGTGTGTGTGTGTGTGTGTGTGATTATATATATATATATATATATATATATATATATATATATATATATATATATATATATATATATATATAGGGGTTGGGGAGAGTAAGCATCCAAATTATCAGATCTTTTGACTAAACTCAGTTGAGAAAATTATAAAAGAGATTTGTATTTTTTTTTCCTGGGAAACCAAAAGTGTATCTATCTTCTGTTTCTGTATCCGATAGTTTATGTTCAGGGGTGTCAAACTCAACCACTAAAAAGGATCATATTAAAACTCCATGGGCAAACTCCTATTAAAAAGTACATGGGCAAGCTGTGATTGACATGAATGACAAACTTGCTCTGCAAACTCGAATTACTAAAAAGTCATTTTAAATAAACTAATTGTTTTATATAAAATAATATGGTGTATATAGGGTATACCTACCTTTTAAACTGTATTTTCATGAACTGGACACCAAGCATCTTGTCTGTTGGTGTAACTGCTGGTCCACCGAAGAGCGTCAGAGCACAGATTATGTTACAGTGCATGCCGGGGACTGTAGTGCTGCTCTAGGTGAAAAGGACTCAAGAGAGAAAATTAAAATAATTTCACAGGCCAAATAGGATTGTGCCATAGGCCTGACCTGGCCTGCGGGCCTTGTGTCCAACACATGGAATCTAGACCCTGGATTTTTTCTAAGATACTTTCACACATCAATGTTTTTCACTAAAGATAGATGACGTGCTGCCATGCATTACCTCATGCAATCAAATCACATCTAGGTTGACAATTGGTTAGCATTAACAAGCTCAAGTTGGCTCTAACAGACCATATCTGGTCACTACTATAAGTATGTGCTGCTTAATCCGATGGCTCCTCTCCTTCCTTGTATTGACAGTACACTAATACCCACTTCATTTTCCAGTGTCAATACACTAACTGCTCTACAAGTGAAAGTATAATATGAGCTCTTGAAAATGTTCAGTTTCAGGCATAAAGTAAGACTGCAGGTTTGTCCAATATCCCCAGTACTGATGGACTCAACTATCTCAATCCATTTTATTATAATGTGGGAGAGTCAGTGTATTGGATTCTATCCTTCAGGTGGACAGAATACATTTTTCCACTATGCCTATTGGAGACTCTCTATATTACCTTTCCCTCTCAGGCAATTTGGATGTTGTAGCTTCACTCTTGGTCTAGGGCTGCTCAAATCCACTAGATGGTGATAAAGTAGTTGATATGTCGCTGGCCACGTACTAGAGGTGTATGAATACGACTAAGCATCTACCGTGGCTCCTGTTACAGCCCTGCACCTGCTGCAGGAGAGTATATTTAGCTTCCAGGCTCCAAGGCTCTAGTACCCCGTCAGCACACAGTGCTGTAAATGGGTTACAAGCTTAACACTATGAAGGGCTACGGAAAGAGTTATTGGAATAATCACAGATTTACTGTATCACTTCAGGTCATTAGACTCAGAGAAAAGACTCTTTGCTTAGGAATCTAGTGCAGCATATTTGATGTGTCACTTTGCAACAGAGGGACAGGAGATAGTTCATGGCTAAGCATGCAGGGAAGATGAGGAGGGGCAAATTGCACTGTGGGGAGGTGCCTTTTTTAATACACTCACCAGCTCACTTCACCGTTCCTCCCACTATGGCAGATCTGTGTATCATTGCATATTATTACTAGAAAAACTCATAACTGACCTTTCCATGTTCCATAAATGCCTCATGATATATAGCAAAGCTTCAGTAGATGCTGTGGGTGCTGCACAAATTCACCAACTACAAACTGAAGCCTCCAAAATATGGAAATACTGAATATACACCGACCAGGCATAACATTCTGACCACCTCCTTGTTTCTACGCTCATTGTCCATTTTATCAGCTCCACTTACTGTATAGCTGCACTCTGTAGTTCTACAGTTACAGACTGTAGTCCATCTGTTTCTCTGATACTTTGTTACCCTGTTCTTCAGTGGTCAGGACCCCCGTGGACCCTCACAGAGCAGGTACTATTTGGGTGGTGGATCATTCTCAGCAATGCAGTAGCACTGACGTGGTGGTTGTGTTTTAGTGTGTGTTGGGCTGGTCTGAGTGGATCAGACGCAGCAGTGCTGCTGGACTTTTTAAACACCTTAATGTCACTGCTGGACTGAGAATAGTCCACCAACCAAAAATATCCAGCTGGCAGCGTCCTGTAACCACTGATGAAGGACTAGAGGATGACCAACACAAACTGTGCAGCAGCAGATGAGCTATCGTCTCTGACTTTACATCTACAAAGTAGACTGGCAAGGTAGGAGTGTGTAATAGAGTGGACACAAAAAATTCAGCAGCACCGCTGTGTCTGATAAGAGCGTCTGCTAAATGCTGTAAATGTAAATGATCCACTCATTAGGAGAAAACAGGCTAAAATAGGCTAAACAGGCAAATTTTAGCCCTCAAGTGAACTAAAAGTAATTATTTTAGTAGAACTACTAAAAGAGCTGGAAACTTACAGGAACAGGGTGACATTAATGCAACAAGTTAACTAGCCACTTTTAAGATGTCTTTCAAAATATTCTGCTTGGTAATACTTTTACACAGGTAACAATTATTTGTTTTTATTAAAACTCTGACTGTCATTATAAGTGCAATTTTAGACATTTGATTATTGACCTATTTTGGTAGCTCACACCTAACCCAAGCTTTCCTGCTTGCACCCATATACTAAAATAGAAGCTCTACTACTGATTCTGTTGTAATTATTGCAAGATTGAAAAATTTTATGGAAAGCTGATACAAATTTAATGTGACATAAGCTGTTTTTATTCATGTGTTTGTTTATTTATGTAGTTCTTGATTATTTTTTGGCATTTTCCCACTCCTCCCCCCCCCCCCCCCCCCCCCCCAATTTGGTCCTGTCCTCATTAGCTAGGTCTTCCTCAAATCGCACAACTATCACTAAAAACACGAAGGATGGCACATGCTGTCTCCGAGTCGCATCTTTCCGAACTGCCGTTGAGACTGCTGAACGTATTTAGACGAGATCGCTAAATTCTAATTCTTTTCTTTCACGTCAGTTAACATCGCTAGCGTCGTGCTGAGTGATGGGGGAGAGGGATGGCCATTCTACTCACCCAGAGAGAGCAAAGCCAATTGTGCTGTCTCAGACTCCTGGCTATGGATAGTTGCAACATCACTGGGGACAAACTCAAAATTTCTCAGTGATAGGGCCCGTGCTTAGAGGGTTGCACCACTCTGAAGCCCAAACTATAGTCGAAATTAGACATTCACAATGCATTAATTCATTTTTAAATATTTATGCACATTGCATGAATATGTAGGGTCACTCTGTTAAGATAAACTGGAGATCATTTTTGTCGTGTAGAGAGTAAAATAGTGGCGAATTTGGGTAACACTTGAAATCTGCTGCATAACATTGCTATATGATAAACAAGTCTTGGCAGATGCTGTCATAAGTTGCAATGATAGATTTTGTTCAGTAGATGACCATTAATACAATGCAAACTTTAGCATGACATAAGCTGTCATGACATCACACATTATAACATCTGTCCCCTCCCAGTCTTCCATGTGCATTTGTTTTGATTGCTTCCAGGTCCTGCCCCCTTGTTTTCAGACTCCACCCCTGATTGGTACTACCTGTGTCCTGTTATCTGTCATTATCCCTGTTTGTGTTTAAGCCCTGTGTTTGGCCCTTGTGTTCACTGGTCTTTTTGGTTGTATTGTTTGCGCTGTGTTAATTGTTGTGTTTTGTTCATCCTGTGTTTCTTTCATTATGTCTCAATCCCATACGATCCACGTTGGCTATACCACCCTGGCTGTTACGACCATGACCCTGGATTTGCCCTTAATAAATCTTGCTTGTCTTCGCGCATGCGTCTGCCTCTTCAACGCTCCCCCACATTACAATGACTGCTTATGTCAAATGCTAATTTTTGCTCAGTGTTCTGATGACAGCCAAAATGATATCAAAGGGGACGATTGTGGGCTGGAGGTTAGGGAACTGGCCCTGTGCCTGGAAGGTTGGCGGTTCGATCCCCAGTGCTTACAGTCCTTGAGCAAGACACCTAACCCCCAATTGCTCCCCAGGCACCGTGGATAGGGCTGCCCACCACTCCGGGCAAGCTCACTGCCCCCTAGTGAGTGTGTATTCACTAGTGTGTATGTGGTGTTTCACTTCACGGATGGGTTAAATGCGGAGGTGGAATTTCCCCATTGTGGGATTAAAAAAAGTATCACTTGACTTAACAAGAATGTAGCCGTCAATTAACAGCAATGGCAACACACCACTGTTATGTTACAGGACATAGTCGGTCATAAAAACTCATCATGCCAAGATGTGCTGATGACATGGTTGTGTCTGTGTTATGTACCAGGATTCTTTAGCATGTGAAGTATTACCACAATTTGTTGTCCAACCTGCCAAGATTTGATCAGCTACAACATCAAAATCCAGCTTAATGCAAAATTCTAAACAAAACCCAAATCAGAAACAACATTATGCACAGACTCCGCACAACATGTACTACAATTATTCGTTTAGCTTTAGTGGGATTTTCGCCAGCATTTCTTAAAAGCTTTTCCTGCTACGAAATAATTCTTTCATTGGCTCAGTATTAAATATGTATTTAAATTTATGATGGCAAATATATACACAAACAAAAAGATATTTCCTTGGAAGACCTGCACCTCTTTACCATGGAGTCATGTGACCACCATTGCATTGCATTGCATTTATTTGCTTTTATTTCCCTATTAGAAAATGATCGATTTCACACACTGGAGTGCTGAAGGGTCCCCGAATGGGATTCGGCCCTGCTGGATTTGCCTTTGAATGGTGAGGAGTGGGCTGCCTGGCAGAGCCATAAAGGGCCTCGTTATTGGGGGTGCGAGGGCAGAGGCGGGTCGGGGGAGTACCTGCGACAGTGCCAGACAGAGTGGGGATTGTGAGTGCCGCAGGGGCCAGCTGGGGAGGGACAGAAGGCGCTCAGTGGTGGGCAGGAAGTGGCAGCGAGGAGGCTGTCACAATGCCACACTCAGCAGAGCTCACAGCCAAAAAACTGCAAGGTCATCATGGACGCCCAGTCTTAAAGGGGAGATTCGCTTATTTTTCATAAAACGTGATGAGTGCACTTTGTAACCGATTAGAGGGCAAAAGCCCCAGAATGCAGAGCAGAGTTTTATCAAGGTCGGCGGAGGAAGGTGAAACTTTGCACTGAAAGTTATTAAAGCGTCTCAGCCTGCCATATTTTACGGGATGCTCTGCTACCGTTCCCTTGACGTTTATGGAGTGGCATGTAATGGTTCACTGCATAGATTACCACACTGAGGGCGAGGGAAGGAGGGTGCGTGATAGCAGCCTCGGCTATCTTTTAAGCCTCTGGCTCTAAGAGACACGAGCAGGGAGGAAACCAATGATGAAATGTTATGTATTAAATGTTAGCATTAGATGGTCAGCATGTGTCTGGGCTACTGATGTAGATGAATGAGCTATTCTTCTCTTAACCTTTATTCCAGGCTCACATTGACTCAAACGTTCATCAGATGCACACAGTGTGCTGTGTAGGTTTGCTCTGCGTGTCATTTACGTTGCAGTATTTTTTTTTCCATGTGGGTTGCCTTTACATTCTTAACATGTAGTAGACAGCATATCACTGTTGTCGGGACAAAACCTCGTATCTCCAAAATGGTAAATTTACAGGAGAAGCCAAAAACATAATTTACTTTTAATGTAAGTCAACAGAACCAGATGTTTATCCATGTAATTATTGTTTTATTGCTATTAAGAATTGTTATCCATTTGGCCCAGTAAGGCTCCACTTTACTGCAGTCAGAACCTGATTGGCTGGCTCAGGCTCCAAGCCATTGTGAAGTACTGCATATACAGATAAAATATGAACTTTTATTTTGTTTTTCTTTTTTGAACAGTCGCAGTCAGCTGTTGTATTGTAAACACATCATTGCGTGACATTTTTAATGCAAAAACATGTTTATTTGCTTTACAAGCATACTAATTCTACTATATATGCTTTACAAGAATACTATGTTTTATTTATATCCACCACTACAACACAACACTCATTTCTAGAACAATGCAAATTTTTGTGTCCTATGGGATTTGCAGTATTATGTTAGCACCAAACTAATGCTGTGCTATAGTGGATGTACATGGAACAAGGATATTTAACAAAACCTTGATGGTGAGGGAAAAAAAAAAATAAATTAGTATAACAGTTTTACACTTACACACACACACACACACACACACACACACACACTTTCTAAAATGCTTATCCTTCTGGGCCACATGGGGGGTTTGAGCCTATCCCAGCTGTCATCGGGTGGAGGGCAGGAAACACCATGGATAGGTCACCAGTTCATCGCAGATGATTTTGTTCCAAGTCAGTTGTTAATCATTAGCTGAAATATGATCATAATGTAGTTTTCACACAAGTCGAAAGGCTAGTGTTAGCACTGTCCACCACATGTTCGAATAGCTCAACATTTTTCCTAAATTCTTTCAACAGTTTGCATTGAGCTTCTTTGGTTTTAAACCAGAGGCACATGGTGCAGTACATTGTATGGCTGGGTTAGTTTATAAATTACCCTGGGGTGAGGAATCAAACATTGAGTACACTGAAAACTTAGAAAAGAAGGCAGTCACCGTGTGCAAAGCCCTGTGTGTCACGATGGGCACCTCCCAGTCCTGTCCATGTGTTTGTGTTGCGTTTCGGTCTAGTCCACATGCTTTTTGTTTCGGTCCCCTGTCCGGCTCCTTGTTTTGTGACTCCGCCCCTGATTATTCCCACCTGTGTTTTCACTCGAGTCCTGTTTTCCCTTGTTAGCCTTCTTGTATTTAGCCCTGTGTTTTCCCCTGTGTTGGTGCTGGTCTTTGTTTAAGATGTTGTTTATTGTTTGATGTTTGAGGTTTGATGCATGTTTTTTTTTCTGGCCCTGTTGTTTGTGTACCTGTTTATTTTCATCATGTCTGTCCCTCCTGCTCTGCGTATTGGCCATTTGAACCTGGACTGTATCGACCACGACCCTGGATTTGCCCTTAATAAAAGTCACTTATCTCCACCTATGCGTCCGCCTCCTCGCTCCCCATTACACTCTTTTTGTCAGAAAATTCAAATGTTATTTGCAGAAATAATACAAAGCCCTACAAGTTCAGTTTTGTCTCTTTGATGGGGTCATTTTACTTTCAAGGGATGGCAAAAACTGCTCTAGAACCACTCAATTTGATTTATTTTGTATTTTATTATTTTGACACAGCAAAAATAAAATGCATTCCATCTTTATTTGATCACTGCAAATGTGCTATAGAACCCGTAGTTATAAAAACAGGCGAAAAAAAAAAAACACTCCACGATGAAATATCTTTGCAAGCACTTCTTTTAAGGGACTTTAATAATCACTCAATAGGGTTTAAAGGATCAAACGTGTAGTGCTGCCCCCATGTGCCACACACAGTGGTTCTGAGTCTGGGGGAAAAAAAAAAAAAAAAAAAAAAAAGACATGACGTAACCCTTTGAAAGCTCCTTTTAAAGAACCGGCGGGCGAGGCGGAGGCTTGATGGAACCATTACTGATAATGAAATCCCAGGACTGAACTACAGTATTGCTCTCTGATCTTGACCAACGTGATGTCCCTTTCACATCACTCCAGAGGTGTGAAATTTCCTTTTTATAGTGCACTCAAATGCACTTAACGCAGAGGAGCTTAAGAAGCCTCCGACTGAGAACGGCAATGGGAGATTGCATTCATTCTTGGGGTGATCACTGTTGCAGGGGATGCTTCCTCTGGACTGTTCTTCTGTCGAAGCCTTCGCTTTCCCTGCTCCCCATGGGAGGCTGAAGACCCCCACACCCCATGCATCGGTCAGGTTTGAGGCACTGGCACAGGCCGCTGAACAGCCATCATGTTCCCAACTGGAATTTGCTCTTTATGTGAGGCCTCTCCTCAAGGGATGGGAAAGCTTCTTATTTTTCCTTTTCCACAGAGCTGATCTTAATGCACACTATATGCCCTCAATACACAATGAATAATTCAGTTAGTCATGACACTGTTCTCTCTCTCTCTCTCTCTCTCTCTCTTTCTTAGTGTGTGTGAGGAGTTGAGTGGTGTAAAGACATGTATGAGTACATGAAAATTCTGTTTGAGAATCAGTATTATGATAGTGATATAGGGAAACAGTTAATCTTTTTTCCAGGCTTTTACTGATTCAAATTCACATCATGTGCACACAGTGTGCTCTGCCTGAGTCATTTACTGTGTAGGTTTCTTTTGCATGTGCAAGTTTGCATATGCATTTTAAGCTTGTCTGTAGCATAGTGTAGACAGCATGTTTATATATATATATATATATATATATAAAATCAGTTTAAGCATTAGTTTCCAGTAAATTTAAACATAATGAGGAATTCTGCCAATTTCCATGGTGTAGATGTAAGCGAAAGCATTCAGAATGGTTAAATGAAACACGCTAAACTATGTAAATATACTCTTTATATATTCAGCATCATGTGGTGGTGATAGACATCCAAAGAGCTTAATACATCAAAAAGCTCCCTCACAGAAAACATCATCATCGCCACCATCAACACCACCAACACCACCACCATCAACTGCTTAGTCCAGATAAGGTCGTGGTAGCAGTTGGGAGAACAGAGAATCCCAGACGCCAACTTGGAGATATAATCCCTCCAGTGGGTCCTAAGACAACCCTGCGGTCTTGTCTCACTAGGTCGTGCCTGGTACACCCCCACTGGGAGGCATCCAGGGGGCATCCGGATCAGATACCCAACCACTTCAACTGGCTCCTCTCAATGTGGAGGAGTAGCGGCTCTAGTCTGAGCTCCTGCTGGATGACGGAGCTCCTTACCCTATCAAGTAATGTGTAGCCACCACCCTGTGAAGAAAGCTCATTTAAACCGCTTGTATTCACAATCTCATTCTTTCAGTCATTACCCACAGCTCATGACCATAGGTCAGGATATAGACTGTTCAGTAAACAGAGAGCTTTGCCTTATGGCTCAGATCACCACCCTCACCATTTCTCAACTCAGGACCCTCTTCACCACTACAGTCCGGTACAGTGACTGCCGCTTGTCCCAGCCTGCGGCCGATTGCACAAACCCTCTTCCCATCACTCGTGAACAAGACCCAGAGATACTTAAACTCCTCCTCCTGGGGCAAGTCCTTCCTGGATTGGGACCTTGCCATGGTGGAAGGGTTTGTGTGGTCTAGGGATCTTCAGAGCCAAGTCGTCAGGAGCAATGCGCTCCTGGTAGGGTTTCACAGGGTGAACAGGTCTGAAGTAAAGACCCTGACTAACTCGATCCCAAAACCCTCCATGAAAAAAAGAACACAGAAGACCGTGTACCCTGATCGGGAGAGGGTCACTGGGACCTACCCCTGGAACCAGGCCTGGGGGTAGTGTTCCTTAGCAGCCCACATAACCTGGCTGGGTTCAGCTCAAAGAAACAACGTGGAGGGACCAAGTGGGCCCACCACCCGCAAGGTCCAGCATGGCGGGGAGACCCAGGAGATGGTGGGAAAACCCTTGGCAGCATAGACCCCTGCAGTAGAAAATAATTACACATAATTCTTGCAAACCAACAAATGTTTTAAGACAGTTTTGAGATTTTGTCAAAGATTTTGTCCTAAAATGTATTTTTCGGTAATGGCAGGGAAGTGCGCAGGGTATGACAAGGCGAAATGTTTCATATTAGAATAGAATAGATAACATGTTTACCATTTTCAACATTACACATACACATATATGGGTTCACTGTCATTTTGGGTAGTAAACACAATGGCTATATTTGCATTGCAGATTTCAAGGCCCCCGGCTCCCATCACCACTGTAAAGAAAGTTTTTCCCCAATTATTCTTTTCACATCAGCCCACTCTGAATGACCTTGTTTACACATTCATTGTTGAATTATGCTGAATTTTGGGAAAAATTGCAAAGTTTCTCTTTAAACAAAAATAACTTTACAACAGTTTAGGATACCAACAAACTTCAAAGTCTTTGTTGAACTAGAGAAGCATGCTTGCGATTTACACTTGGCACAGCTGCGCTTTGCCAGCCATTGGTAAGATTTTGTGGCACTGCTATAATTTATTGTTGCTTCCTATCTGGAGTAATGTGTGTAATTCCCCCACCTGACCACCTTGTTCTCACTTTCACTACTTTTGCTTGTCATGTTTGATTTTTTTTTTTTTGCTAGTGATGAGGTTTAAAAAACAAAACAGATTTAAAGAAGAATATAATATAAAGGTCCTATACCAATGGATGGGTGTTCCCTATATCCTCTACATTATATGGAAACTCTAAATTTCAAGGTCAAATCAGTTTTTTTTTAATGCTTCTTTATTAAGACATCTACTGAAAAGTTCTTTAGGGAACCAAAAGTCAGTGCTCCAATTGTGGTATTTCACTGTAACGTTGTCACATCTTCACACAAATGTGCTTGGCTTGACTTGTTTTCCGCTGCCCATTACAGAACACATGGTTTAACCAACTGTAGAGAAGAAGTTTTCATTGTTTTAGTGATGATGAACCCTAGTCAGCTTTAGTTGCTTGAGTATAGGCACTGGGAGTAGAACGGGATCAAGCCTGATAGGCAGTCTGACAGGCATAGGCCTGCCTTTATATACCGCTTCCTGTTACACAGGAAATTGCAGCTCTACTTTCAGATAGCTTCATTTTTGACAGTAGTATTCCTAGCAGGACATCATGGATGGTGCTGAGGCAGAGCTGGAGCCATGATCTTTCTGCCTGTGATTGTGGAAATATCTAGTCAAGCAACTTACCAGGATATAAACACAACATCCCTGAGACAAACAATGATTCTGAAGTTGGAAAAAAAAAAAAAAAAAACAACATTGCTATGGTGATAGTAACCCTGGAATAGAGTGGCATTGCTACCTCTGGTGAAATTCAGAAAATATAGAACAGAACATTGCACAGAAGCCATATATATATATATATATATATATATATATATATATATATATATATATATATATATATATATATATATATATATATATATAATATATATATATATATATATAAATAAATAAATAAATATATAAATAATCAGATCTATTAGTAATTAGTGTGTCTGCACTTATCCAGAGACTTGCTTTCAGTTTTTCAAAGTGATCTGCAGAGATATTTTTCCACACCTCTGAAGTTCAGTCATAGAATTTGGTTGCATTTCCGGCTTCTTGTGTCCCATTCTCTCTCTGTTTTCTTAATAAAGGTTTGAACTCCAGTTTTGGAAAGTTCTTTTTTTTCAGTTATATGACCCCCCTTTACGCAAGTGTATATAATCTCTTCAGAAATATCTCAAATTCAATAATTTGTGGTCTCTGCACTGAACTTCCTGCTGTTGCACAGCCTGGGCTGGGAAGTTTGGGCAGTGGGTGTTTGCTCTTTCCTAGCTTGGCGTCATTTGGTCTTGATTAGACAGGTGTTATTTTTGCTATTTCTGATTTTGAGTTTGATTGCTAATCGCATGCCGTGCTGTGTGATCAGGAAGTGGCCGTTAAGCAGGCCTACAGTCCTACAGGCATTAGCTAACCTCTCCACAACCTCAATTACCTCACTAGAGGTAACTCAGCATGGCTCTGCTTGTACTAGCTGATGACGATGCCCAATCCTGAGCTTGCAGAGAAGGATGGTGAGAAGCGTCTGACAGTTGAAGGAAGCAGACAGATCATGCATTTGTGTATAGAGGCCAGGGGTTCAGTGCTTTGACTCGCCAATCTCATCTCCTGCAAAATTCCACCATTAGCTTGCAGTCCCTGTCCTTCTCTCCAGCACCCCTGACTCCTTTTCCTCCTGCTAAGGAAAGCTAGGCAAGATGCTGGCACATTGATTGACAAGTCCAGATAATGAAAGTGACAAATGCTATCTGTGTATATCTATTGAGGATGATGTGGAGAAGGATGCTTGGTGTGACTCATTGTTGGACTGTTTATTTTCCTTCATTTCCATTATCCACTTGAGACTATAAAAAAAACCATAGACTCTTAAAAAAATAATAATAAATTACCCCAAATTGCTGTTGGCTTGGGGATATGGTTCTAGGAAAAGTCTGTAGTTGGTACAGAACAGGGCGAGTAGTGACTCACGAGGAGTTACTGTGGTGCCGTCCTTGACCCACTTAGAAAACAAATATATTTGTACATTAAAGATCTTTAATGGACCATTACAATTGTCAGTAACAAAACGTTTTGTAAAGCTTTGCTAGTGACATGATTGCTTTGTTGTTGACCAAAAAGGCTGTGGATAGGGCTGCCCACCGCTCCAGGCAAGTGTGCTTACTGCCCCCTAGTGTATGTGTATTCACTAGTGTGTACGTGGCGTTTCAGGGAGCGAGGAGGCGGATGCATATGTGGAGAAAAGCGACGTCTATTGTGGGCAAATCCAGGGTCATAGTCAAGATAGTCCAGGGTCATAGATCCAACATGGATAGATTGGGGGACAGACATGACAAACCAGAATAAAACAGAACAAACAACTGTACATAGACCAGTATGAACAACACCAGTAAGACCAGCAAACACAAGGGGCAAACAAGGCTTAAATACAACAGGGCTGACGAGGGACAGGTGGAAACAATCAGGAGTGGAGTCAGGAAACGAGGGGGCTGGACCAAAACCAACACACATGGGCTAAACCAAAACACGAACACATGGATAGGACTGGGAGGGGCCAATTCATGTTAGTGAAGGAAAAAGATGCACGGTTCCACTGAGGCCCCTTCAAAACAAGTGGAAATTGTAACTTTTTTTTTGGCTACAAACATTTATTTGAAGAACTATTCCTTGAATAGGTTCTCCTGTGACATTACTCTAAATATAGTGAGAGGAAAGCAATAAAAGCACAGCACTTTGTGTATTGTTAACATGAGTGACTGTTCATCCATTACTCTTGGAAGTAAATAATGAAATGAAAATGAGATGAAGTAAATATTACCGAGTTAAATGTTTTCAAGGACCCACTTTCTAAACTGTTATGTGGTCCAAGACTCTTCTCTTTCACAATATACAGTACTGTGTGAAAGTTTTAGGCATCTAAGCAAATTTTTAAACAATTGACCTCAGCAGTGAGTTTATCACAATATACACTAGAATAAAGTCGTATTCATAATTCAAATAAACAGAAAAACAAAAGTAACAAGAATTTCTTGGGTCCATATTTTTCCTTGACACCTTCACAGCAGCCACAGAGACTCATTAATATCATCAGTTACATCCTGAGCTCAGTTTACTGAAGCACTGATTGGTCAAACCAGGAGCTGCTTTTTAACTACATATAATACTGGACTTCCTCGAGGAGAGGCTTAGAAATGGTTAAACAAACAAACAAATATATATATATATATATATATATATATATATATATATATATATATATATATATATATATATATATATATATATATATATATATATAAATAAACACTTTTCTCAGCAAATAAACACAAATAGATTTTGAAAATGTGTCTTGGGAGCTTAAGACTTTCACACAGTACTGTATGTGTACAAATTAATACATTTATCACAATAACAGCTGCCCAAGAAAAAGGTATGGCTTGTAGATGTACCTTAATAGCACTCTAAAACTGCTATATTGTAGTACTATTATACCTCTGGCTTAGGAATTTGCTTTAATTGATTTGAACCGTAGCCAAGACAAGGCAGATTAGAAATGTAATTTGAGTCTTTTGTTGGCAGCTTTTTCAGGTGCATCAGGTTGTATCTCGGAGGGAGGGCTCGCCACTGTGTACTCGTAGATAAGCTTGGAGAGAAACGTTGGCTAATTTTGCTTACACATGTCTGCAATCTGCGGGTTCACTTCCTCAGTGAGTCACTCCACTGGCTGATATGATAAACAATAAAGAAACAAAGCTTATCGCCTAGAAATGGAGAGGAGTCAGAATTGCAAACAATAACTTCCCCTACCCTCTACGTTTGACACCGTGCATGTTGGAGACCAATCTAACCCTGCAGAAGTTAAAATAAGACTGATTTGAAGCCATGTTATAGTACTCAGCGCTTTCCTTCCCGATATTCCTTTATTTCTCTGCCTCGGTGTCCCTTCATGGCTGCCGGGGACTTGCTGTTTGAAGAAAGATCAAGTGTCTAATAACTGAGTAGTTACATGAACATCATACGTAACAATGTAATTACTAATTATTTAGGCACTGTTACAGATGATTACAGAAGTACAAGGTCCCAGTATATTGTGTCCCTGATAACTGTAGTTACATATAAACATATGCATAAAAGTAACAACGAATGTCATTGTTACAGAAGTACACCTTAAGTAATTCCACAATGCCTCATGCAATTACACAAGTGTATCATAATAGTTGTAACAGCCTTTTCTCTTTCATGTAATTAAACAAAGGCAACAACATAACATTTGTAATCAGACTGAAACAGCAGTTTTTCATATATTTTTTCCCCAGCAGTAAAAGTATGTAATTACTTACATTCAGACATTACTAACTGTGCATCTGCCAGCTTTCCTAACATTTAGCCAGCATTTTCAGCTTTAAACCAGTCTGTAATGTGACGGAACAGCAGATTTCCACTTATCTTAACTTTTATGACGTTAATTAAATGAGTTGCATTCCCGCAGTATAACTCAATACCTACATACCAACTACACAGGAACTGTCCACTTATTTTAAAGTGTAACTAACACTGCACTACAGAAAGTTCCTGTGTAGACGATACACTTGTGTTATTACATGAAGTAAAACTGAAGTTGATACACATGTTTAATTACATAGGATGTACTTCTGTAATCCATCTGTAACACTGACCAAATCACATTCACATAATCACATTGTTGCACATGTTAATGTCTAACTACACAGTTATTAGAGACACTTTAACATGGGACCAAGTGCACCTTAGGTTGTTGCACATGCGCATCAACTTTAGTGTAATCTGAGGCCAAACTAGAGTAATGACAAATGTAATTACCTTTGAGTAAAATAAAGTATCTATTTACATATTTACATGGCATATGAGACAGATTTGCTGTATTTACGAGACAGCAGGCACTGAGTGGTATGAGGTCGTCTAACATCACATATTATAGACATGACTAACTCTGAGTTGCATCAATATTGTAGCATAAAGTGCACAGTGAAAAGTATTATTACAGTAAAAGTTGTGATATTGCACAGTGTGTATTAATCAAAGAGGAGATACAGGGATGTGGTTCAGCACAGTTCAGACAGCAGGAGATCAGTACCGTCTCTGCAGTAAGGAGACTCGTTGTAGAGCCTTATAGCAGTAGATAAGAAAGATCTCACAAGGCCTCTTTAACACAGCACAGACAGCTACTGAATGTGCTTCTCCATTCATCTGGTGTAGCATGCAGAAGGTGCAAGGTGTTGTCCAAGATGACTAACAGCTTGTTGAGTGTCCCGAGTGTCCCACAACCTCCAAAGAGTCCAGCTTGACTCTCACAACAGAGCCAGCTTTCCTAATAAGTTTGTTGATTTTGTTCAAAGCACTGTTAATGATGCTGGCCCAGCACACAACAGCATAGAATAGAGCGCTCACTACAACAGACTGGTACAACAGCCTCCTCAGGAAGTCAGAAGTCAGAGTGGAACAGCAGTTTTTTCAGAAGTTCATCAGTAATGAATTACATCAAGCCCTCTTTTCTTAAGATGTAACTTGTCACATTAATTAAATGTGTTGCATTACCATAATATAACAGTACCTACACAACAGGAACTGTCCACTTATTTTATGTGTAACTTTAACACTGCACTACAGAAAGTTCCTGCGTAGTTGTGTAGGTTCAATGTAAGTAATATAGTATTTTGTAATGTGATGTCATGAGGTCCTCTCCATGGATCACCACCTTATCGTGGTGGAGGGGTTTGCGTGCTTGAATGATCCTAGGAGCTATGTTGTCTGGAGCAAAAGCTCCTGGTAGGGTCTCCCATGGCAAACTGGTCCTAGGTGACAGGTCAGACAAAGTGTGATCCATAATAACCCCTATGAAAAGGCGAAAACAGGACTTGTGTACCCTGCCCGGATCAGGGTTACCGGAGCCAGGCCTGGGGGAAGGGCTCACCAGCGAGCATCTGGTGGCCGGCCGGGCCCAGCCCGAAGGAGTTACATGAGTCCCCCCTCCCATCGACCCATCACCAATAGGAGGGGCAGTAGTAGGGGTTCGGTGCTTTGTAGATCGGGCAGTGTCCAAAGGCGTGGGCCTTGGCGTTCTGATCCTCAGTTCCTGAAACTGGCTTTTGGAACTTGGAACGTTACCTCACTGGCAGGGAAGGAGCCTGAGTTGGTGTGCGAGGTTGAGAGATACGGCTAGATATAGTCGGGCTCACCTCAACACACAGCTTGGGCTCTGGGTCCAATCTCCTTGAGAGGGGCTGGACTTTATTCTTTTCTGAAGTTGCCCATGGTGAGAGGCGGCAGGCAGGTGTGGGCTTTCTCATAGGCCCTCGACTTGGTCCTGACTGCTGTCTGTGCTTATGCACCGAACAGCAGTTCAGAGTACCCAGCCTTCTTAGAGTCCTTGGGAAGGGTGCTTGAAAGTGCTCCTCCTGGAGACTATTGTCCTACTGGGGGACTTCAACGCTCACGTGGGCAATGACAGTGAGACCTGGAGGGGTGTGATTGGGAGGAATGGCCTCTCTGATCTGAACCCGAGTGGTCTTCAGTTTTTGGACTTCTGTGCAAACCACAGTTTGTCCATCACGAACACCATGTTTGAACACAAGGATGTCCATAAGTGCACATGGCACCAGGACACCCTAGGCCGCAGTTCAATGATTGACTTTGTAGTCGTGTCATCGGACTTGCGGCCATGTGTTTTGGACACTCGGGTAAAGAGAGGAGCTGAGCTGTCAACTGATCACCACCTGGTGGCGAGTTGGCTGGGAACGTCTGGCAGAAGAACTTGTCAGATTGATCTTCAACTCACACCTCCGTCAGAACTTTGATCAGATATCGGGGGAGGTGGGGGACATTGACTCAGAATGGGCCATGTTCAGCTCCTCCATTGTTGAAGCGGCTGACTGTAGCTGTGGCCGTAATGTAGTTGGTGCCTGTCGGGGCGGTAATCTTCGAACCCGGTGGTGGACACCCCAGGTGAGAGATGCCGTCAAGCTGAAGAAGGAGTCCTACCGAGCTGGCAGGCATCGACAGGCCAAGCGATCTGCGGCTTCAGTCGTCGCCAAGGCAAAAACCCGTGTGTGGGAAGAGTTTGGTCAGGCCTTGGAAGGTGACTAAGTCAGCTCCGAAAAGATTCTGGCAAACCGTCAGGCGACTCAGAAGGGGAAAGCAGTGTGCTACTAGCACTGTATATAGTGGAGATGGTGTGCTGCTGACTTCGACTGAAGACGTCATTGGGCGGTGGAAGGAATACTTTGAGGACCTTCTCAATCCCACCGACACGTTCTCCAGTGAGGAGGCAGAGTCTGGGGACATGGGAACAGGCTTGTCCATTACTAAGGCCGAAGTCACTAAGGTAGTTAAGAAGCTCCTTGGTGGCAAGGCTCCAGGGGTGGATGAGATCCCAGGACACACTGGCGTGACTATATCGCCCAGCTGGCCTGGGAGCGCCCTGGAATCCCCCTTGGAGAGCTAGTGGAAGTGGCTGGGGAAAGGGAGGTCTGGGCTTCATTGCTTAGGATGCTGCCCCCACGACCCTAACCCCGGAGAAGCGGAGGATGGATGGATGGATGGATGGATGGATGGATGTCACGAGGTTTCCTTGTTACAACAGTTATTCTACAGTAATTATGTATAACAAATGTAACGTTATGTAAAACATCCTTTTACCACTGGAAAAGACTTCTGATCTGTAGTGTATTATAATTACACAGGCTGTTCTTTAATCCATCTGTAACCAAATCAGTAGTTACATTCTTGTTGCATAGGTTATTCATGTGTAACTACACAGATGCACTTTGTTCAGGCCAAGAAGAGTGCAAAGTAGCTATTATACAGTATTATGCAGTTAACTAGCTAACTAACATTATGGATGTTAAAAAAGGGCTGAGTTCAGATTAACTGCATTGTTTAATGTTTCAGCATGCAGGTACTCAAATATTCTAAAAATAAATAAATATTAGACACTGCTGGACACAGTGATTGAATGAGCCAACAATAATAGCTTTTCCAAGGTAAACACTTCAGAACTCTGATCAGGCTCGGCACAGGCAGATGCTGAACTTTCATAACCTTCAATAAACTTATTTCCAGGTAAAAAGCTCAACATGCCATCAAAACAGAGAAGCTGAGGGTTGATGGTAAATTGCTGCCATCCGGGAGGTCAAAACGTTCTCTGCTTTTGTACTTTTGTTCAAGAGCAGCTTAATGAAGATACGTATATGCAATGCCTTTCCTGCGACACCTGGATGGAAAAGCAGGAGAAAAACATGATCAAAGCACTCAGAACGAAAGGAAAAGAACTTCTGTGAGTCAGAAGCCCCAGAGTTTGCTTGACTTGCTCCACCGCTGAAAGAGATCACAGATACTGTAAAGGAGACAATGGAAAAAATGAGGTGTGTTTAGAAATTAGATGTGTTGATTACTAAAACGGTCAATATTTCTACTTAAGTAATTAGTGTTATGGTAAGCCAAGTATGTACAAAATCATCATTAATAGGGAACTTTCTATTGAGAGGTGTCTGCTCCAAACCTTAACCCCTATACGTAAACTATATATACGTAAACTATATATATATATATATATATATATATATATATATATATATATATATATATATATATATATATATATATATATATATATATATATATATATATATATATATACATATACACACACACACACACACACACACACACATACACATACATATATATATATATATATATATATATATATATATACACATACATACATACATACATACATACATACATACATACATACATACATACATATACATATACACACACACACACACACACACACACACACACTAATATATACAGTGAGTTAAAAGTCAAGTTCTCTGGGATAACTTCTCAAACAAAGTGTATGCTGAGAAAATCCGCAAACACCACCTTCATCACCGCATCATGGAGGCTGGTGACAGCATAAAAAATATAAAATAACTGTCCTGTGACTTTTGAATAGCCCTGTATACACACACACACACACACACACACACACACACACACATACATATATATATATATATATATATATATACATACATACATACATACATACATATACATATACACACACACACACACACACACACACACACACACACACACACACACACACACTAATATATACAGTGAGTTAAAAGTCAAGTTCTCTGGGATAACTTCTCAAACAAAGTGTATGCTGAGAAAATCCGCAAACACCACCTTCATCACCGCATCATGGAGGCTGGTGACAGCATAAAAAATATAAAATAACTGTCCTGTGACTTTTGAATAGCCCTGTATACACACACACACACACACACACACACACACACACACACACACACACACACGTTAAATTTGACTCATACAAAAAGTGTTTTTTTGTAATATGATAATTGCAGTAAAATTGGCAGAAAGATATATATTTGCGTGTGTTCAGCAAAGGGATGTGATATTTAAATCTCAATTATAAACTGTTAAGAGGTTGCACACAAATATGATGTAACACCACATGTACACACACACACACACAAATATTTATATATAAATATAAATAATCACATACACATATATGCTAGACTTTATACTACATTATAAAGTATTCTTTTATATAGTATATCAGAACAGTGTTTGTCACCTTATTCTGGATTCAAGGTTGAGGAACGTTTCTACTTTTAAAGAAGACACTTCCTCTGATAGTGTTGTTGCTGAGTTAGCCAAATAAAAGAGTTTGATTCCTTCTATTCAGATAAAAGGCCTCAGTAAAGGAGTGAAGCTAATTACAATGGAAAATAAAGCTTATTCTGACAAACGCGTTTCTTTTAGTTGTTTGTTTGCTTCTTCACTGACTCTACATCAAAAAGCAGTCCTTGAAAAGAGTTTGACTCTCAAGGATAAATAAGACGACAAATCTCAACTTTATGATTCAGGGAAAAATAATACAGGTAGTGTATTATTTGAACTGTTTTTTTAAATAAAAATTATGGAATATATTTCTGTGGCAGTAGATATAGAGAATCTGTCTTATTGCAGCACAGCTGTCTTTGTGGAGAAGTGTGGACATAGCAGGGGGGGGGGGGGGGTCTCACCCCTCCCCTTTCACCCCCTCATTGCTCACAAGCAGCTCAACAGAGTCATGGTATTTCATGCAGTGATCTACTTAATTTGACAACTGTGTTAAAGTAAAAAATCAAAAACCAATTTCCATTGACGGATTTGGCCAGGAGGGGCCTGCAGAAATATAGTACGGCTGCCAAATCAATTATCACGTTTAATCCGGGGGGGACAGTACTGTATAGTACTGCAGTTAGGTTTCTGCTGTTTTGGCCCTTTATTCTAGCAAATAAGATTAGGAAAGAAACATTGAGTGTGTGTTTACATGCACTCAATAATCTGATTATACTCAAATGGTCATAAACAGCATGCTGCAATCTAGAACTCTGATTAAGAAATCTCAAAAAGAGGCTGGATTTTAGCTCAATAATCAGATTTCTCAGTGCATGTAAGCTCTTACTCTGATTTCTTTCAGATTTCTCAGTCTGAGCATGTGTGAAACAGACTGCTGTAATAAGCAGGCAGTGTTGCCATGAGATGCATCAAAACATTCAGTGACACTGAAACCAGATGATGCACGTTCACAGTTTCAGGTACGTTTACCTCATGTCTTGTGTGAGTTTATTGGCTGGTTGTAAAACAGAAATCTGATTACTGTCTGACTCCTGCAGATGTGGAGTCTCCCCATTATTTGTTAACTCAAGTGCATGTAAACACATAACTGACAAAATCTGATTTTCTGGAGTTACTGGATATTTAAGTGCATGTACTGGGCAATTCTAAATAATAAATCATATGCAGCACTTGATTGCAAGTGTTTTGCAGTCAGTCAATGTCTATATAGACAATCTTTCAAGGACTAGGTCCCCTCACAACCACACACACACACCCCCCAAAAGTATTCACTCCTCTGCCCTCACATGCATATGAACTTCAGTGACATCCCTTTCTTAAATCCATAGGGTTTAATATGTTGGCCCACCCTTTGCAGCTATAACAGCTTCAACTCTTCTGGGATGGCTTTCTACAAGGGTTAGGAATGTATTTATGGGAATTTTTGACTGATCTTCTAGCAGCACATTTGTGAGGTCAGACACTGATGTTGGATGAGAAGGCCTGGCTCACAGTCTCCACTTTAATTCATCCCAAAGATGTTCTGTCAGGTTGGGGTCAGGACTCTGTGCAGGCCAGTTAAGTTCTTCCACACCATCCATGTCTTTATGGACCTGCTTTGTGCACTGGTGCACAGTCATGTTGGAACAGGAAGGGGCCGTCCCCAAACTGTTCCCACAACGTTGGGAGCACAAAATTGTCCAAAATCTCTTGGTGCTGAAGCATTAAGAGGGCAGAACCCAACTCCTGGAGAAAAAAATAAATAAATAAAAAATCTCCCCTCCACCAAACTTTACAATGCAGTCAGACAAGTACAGTTCTCCTCGCAACCGCAAAACCCAGACTCTATTGGATTGCAAGACGGAGAAGCGTGATTGGTCACTCCAGAGAACACGTCTCCATTGCTCTAGAGTCCAGTGGCAGCGCTTTAAACCACAGCGTTGAATGCATTGTATTGCACCTCGTGATGTAAAGCTTGGATGCAACTGCTCAGCCATGGAAACCCATTCCATGGAGCTCTGTGCTGTTCTTGGGATGATCTGAAGGCCACGTGATGTTTGGAGGTCTGTAGCGATTGACTCTGCAGAAAGTTGGTGACCTCTGCACACTATGCGCCTCAGCGTCCGCTGACCACTTCATGGCTGAGTTGCTGTCGTTCCCAATCGCTTCCACGTTGTTATAATCCCACTGACTGTCGACTGGAATATTTTGTAGTGAGGAAATTTCACAAATGGAATTTTTGCACACGTAGCATCCTATCATGGTACCACACTTAAATTCACTGAGCTCCTGTGAGCGACCCATTCTTTCACAAATGTTTGTAGAAGCAGTCTGCAGGCCTAGGTGCTTGGTTCAATGATTTGGATGGGTGAGTGAAAATATTTTTGGAAATATATAGTGTATATGAAACCTATAGGAAATAAGTGTGTTATTTATTCTGTACTAGAGGAATACCTGCCTGCTTGAAAAGTTCCCCGTTATTGATTTTTGGTTTTATTGAACCCCCTGCTGAGAGCTGTAAAGCACTGCTGTAGGCTATGCTTTGATTGAGACACTTTATGCTGTAGTCTTTATGCTGCACATTGCAATTTGTCCCCTTATAAATAAATGATATGTCCAGTTAAACAGTGGTGTCTTATCTGGATAAAATGAATATAAGGTAAGACTATATTTCCTAAGAGGCCTGCACTTATAGTGGATATTGGCAGCTGAACATGTATAAAGGTTAATAGTTGGCCACATTAGCTTAACTTGTTCTTGGAGATGTACAGACTGAATGATTCTCATGTTAGTTGGTCATCAGTGGATATGCCCAATGGAAATTGATGGTCTTAATCTGGGTCTGGTCAAATCTTTTCTTTAGTATGTGAAATATATGCTCAGTAAGATTTGGATAAGTGTCAAAACGTCAAATTTCTGACCCTAAAACAATACATGGTCGTTTGTAGTCCATCTGTTTCTCTGCACACTTTGTTACCCTGTTCTTCAGTGGTCAGGAACCCTACAGAGGAGATATTGAGTGGTGGATTATACTCAGTGGGCGGCACGGTGGCATGGTGGGTAGCGCTGTTCAGGCCTCCTCACAGCGAGGAGGGCCTGGGTTCGATTCCCCGGCCGAGTGACCGGGGTCCTCCCTGTGTGGAGTTTGCATGTTCTCCCTGTGTGGGTTTCCTCCCACATGTTTTAGTGTTCAATAAAATCAAGTAAACTTACAAATGTAATTGTATGGGATTCGTATTATGATGGCATTGATGTTCCTGCTGAAGGTGAATGAAGTTATTGCAAGTGAAGTGTTAGCAAAGCAGCTGGTCCCACTTTATACTGTGTCTCAAATAACTGTAGTTACACATTAACATATGCAACACTAACTACTGATGATTTAGTCACTACTACAGATGGATTACAGAGGTACATCCTATGTAATTTCACACGTATCAACTTCAGTTTTGCTTCATGTAACTACACAAGTGTATCTTTTACACAGAACCTTTCCTGTAATGCAGTGTTAAAGTTACACTTTGAAATAAGGGGACAGTTCCTGTGGAGTTGGTATGTAGGTACTGTGTAATAACAGTGGTAATATAGAAATACAACCTATTTTAAAAAGGTCACAAAAAAAGTTATATTTTAAGATAGTGAAATCTGCTGTTCCATCACATTACAGACTGGTTTAAAGCTGAAACTGGTTACAGGGTCACAACACTAGCAACATCAATGCTGGATAAAAATGTTAGGAAACCTGGCAGATATGGTGTAATTTGTTAATGTAATTCATTACATACTTTTACTGCTGGAAACAAAACACTGCTGTTCCAGTCTGATTACAAATGTAATTACATTTGTTATTACCCTTGTGTAACTACATGAGAGAACAGGCTGTTACAACTATTAAGACACACTTGTGCAATTATATGCAGCAAAACTGAAGTTGATACATGTGTGTACTTCTGTAATATGTCTGTAAATCATTAGTAGTTACATTGCTGCACTTATTGTTCACATGTAACTACACAGTTATTACACATTTTATTAAGTGGGATCAAGTGACACTCCATTTTAAAAATGTCAAATAATTCTATTCATTTCTTAATTCTGACATGCTGTAGCTACTGCTGGGTCATAAATAAATCCATAAAAGTTGGATTTAACCAACTGTCAGTCTAAACTAGAACAAAAGCTCATTTAGTTATAGCTAAATTACAGTCTTGCCTGCTGAATGTGCAGCATTTATGCAGAGTCAGGCTCTCATTTGAATTATTCCTTATGCATACAGCTCTCTAGTTTTGCATTAACAATGTAAGCATCAGCCTAAACTGATTCCGTATAGCTTATAATGGGTAACCAGCCACAGTGTCTGGTATTTAGCCACAGAAAACATTTGCAAGCTAGATTATAGAATTATTTGTAGATGTGCTGTATGAAGCGGTTCCGTGGGCCTAATGTGCTTGGAGTCCCCTGCTTTACATGATGTTTTGCCCTTAACACACACACACACACACACACACACACACACACACACACACACACACTTGTCAGAACAAAACTGTGCGTGTATCTACATGCCCGTTTCAGTTTTTGAAATATTTTGAAAATGCATGTTGGCCTTTATGTTGTATGCAAATTTCATAAAGGATGGACTACAATAAATCACCCAAAAAGACATGGAAAAAATTCTGGTTCCATTGACTTACATTAAAAGTAAAAAAGTTTTTTTTCCTTCTCCCATAAAGTTTGAAATATGAGGTTTTCTTCCAACAGAGATTATGATTGTACATAGAACCTTTTTAAAAAGATATATATATATATATATATATATATACATATACATACATATACATACATACATATACATAGAACCTTTTTAAAAAGATATATATATATATATATATATATATATATATATATATATATAAAAAACAAAATCATCAAAAAGGGTTCTTCTAGTATTACATTTATGCTATATAGAACCATGTTTTAAAAAGGTTCTCCATTAGATCCACCTACAGCCCATTCATCAGTTTGAAGAATGGTTTCATCATGCAAGGAATCGTTTAGTCATGCAAAAGGTTTTGACTGCTCATGGTTCTATAGAGAAACATTTTCTTCACTAAAGAATCCTTCAAAAATCTTTTTTTGGGGAGTGTACAGCTGTGCTGAGGCCAGCTGAGAAGCAGTCATGTCACTGTGGCTTGGACAATCTTGGGTTGCAAGCTTTTCTGCATAGGCTACTGCATGAGAACATTGCTGTTTCTGCATTTGATTACCTGAAAATAAAACCTTCTGAAATGACCAAATACCTGTAAGTAGGCCTTCCTAAGAAATAGCATGAGAATTGCAAACTTGGACAAAAAACAAAATGTGGCTGTTCTTTAACTAACCTGCGTCTAGTTTCCCAAAATCTTCCCAGCATTTGTCTGTAGATCACCTGGTAGACAGAGTGGTCAGTGTCGTTTTTGCTCTGCCGTTTAACAATAATCGTGTTCTAACCCTTTGGATGCTGAAATCTAACCCTGATTAATATGGAAATCCCATTCATTCATTCATATTTCAAGTAGATTTACTTTATTCGTGCTCACACTGGATGTTTGACAAAGCACAATGTACAACAATGAGTACCAAAATGCGAGTTTAACATGCAGTTCTAAAAACAGACATTGACTTTAATCTTATTCCAATTCCAGCCACCAGGGGGCGGTCTGACATTAACAGATGAGAAAAGGACTCCTTTCAAAAAAAAAAAAAAAAAAAAGTAAAAAAAAAAAAGGTAAAAGTAAAAAAAGACAGGAAGGAACTGCAGAAAGGCAAACCAAAAAAAAAAAAAAAAAAAAAAAAAAAAAAACCCACACAACAGGTCGAAATCACAGTCTGCTCTTTCAGCTTCAGCTTCAGCATGCCTGGCAGTTCTGATGGAGAGACGGGGCAAAATTCATTTGGTGGGCTTAGAGGGATGAGCTAGCACTCATCACTTCAGGCTTAGATGAGCTCATATTCTGTTCAGCTCTGTAGTGGTTAGCGTACCCTCCGTTAATCCAGCAGGGATGTCTAAATGCCTTTAAAGTATTCTGAAGTGTTAAGAATAACACGTCAAGGATGACGGTTTGAATATGACTGATGTGCGGCGCTTGAGCAAAATTAAGCTATTTAATGGAACTTACATTTCCAAAACGCTTGCAATTAGTAATCCATTACAGGAGGTTATGAAGCTTAAATTTGACTTCAAGTTTTCATTGTTCAATTAAATATCAGACGTTCCATCTGTGCCGTAATGCAAGTGATGGGTTTTCAGTGTTACGTTATGATGTCAAATAAATGAAGCCTCCACAATCTCATATGTACTCAAATGTATTCAGTTATATGGAAACAGAGACCACCCTTATTTTTTTTCCCTTTCCAGCTCAAACAGCTATTAATTTAACAACTAACCAACATTTAAACCGACATTGAGGGAGACCCTCATTAACAGATGTAGGTGAAGTAATACAGAGATCAGAGTTTTAGAAGTTAAATAATAAAAACATCAAATACTAAAAAAAGTAAATTGAAAAAACTAAAACTAACATTACAGTAACAAAAATGATCATTTAAAATTATTAAAAATAAAACCTGCAAAAAAAAAAGAAATATATATATATATATATATATATATATATATATATATATATATATATATATATATATTTTTTTTTTTTTTTTTTTAATCATCTTGACAACATAACATCCAAATAATAAAGGATGAAACAATAACTAAACATGGCAAAAGTCACTTGAACAGCTGCAGGCTTTGAGGCATCAAGAGGAAAAAAATAAATAATATATTTTTATATAATAAAGAAAACAATTACAGAGAAGCTTCAACTATAAGCTCCATCTCTCAGACCTTTCACAACCCAAGTAAGCCCAAAACACATTCAATTCCATCTTGCAGTGTGAGCTCTGGAGTGGTCAGTTCAGTGGTCTGAGAACAGCAGCTGCTTTGTCTGATAGCCTAAGCATGTCTTGATCTTCCCAGCATGTGTTTGTGGCTGTCATCTTTCTGAAGAATGAATTTCTTCCCAATCAATGCTGTTGCATCATGTATCATTTGTTTGTACTTCAGAGAGTTCATAACGCCTTCAGTCAAAAACAAACACTCGAGCTCTAAACTTCCACCGGTTTTCTACTATGCTTGGGTCTCACTGCCTGGGCGGCATACATACCGCCTTCTGTTGCTCTCAGACATCTCAAATGTGGACTCTAGTCCATAAAACTTCACTCCACATCTCAGATGTCCAGTTTGTGCTCTAGCTTCATTTTTTTTGTCTATTGCCTTTTCTCACTAAAGGGATTCTTGACAGCTAGGTGTCTTTTCAGACCCATAGTGTCCAGTTGTCTTTTCACAGTATAAGGATGGACAGGAACACATGGCTTTCTCTCAGACTGAAGCAGAAACAGAGCTTGATTTTGTTTATTTTTCAGAGATGTAAGCTGGTATACTATTCATACTGTTCATAATTATGCACCGCGTATCTGATGTTGACAGGTTGAAGTTGAGTTGTGCAAAAGTAATGACTGGATTGGTGGCAAATGTTGCAAATCAGAGGCTTTGAAATGTAGTTTCATTCTGGCTGTACATTCATTAAGTGTTTACCCTGTGGGGTCCACAAACACACCTGTGCATCAAATTCTATGCTTTTCTAAATCGCTGTGGTCAGAGGAAAAACCTTGAATCTCAAATAGTAACTTTACAGGAGAAGGAAAAAAAAAACCTACTTTACTTTTAATGCAAGTCAAAGGAACCAGAGGTTTTTTTTTACCAAGTCATTTTGGGTCATTTCCTTTAGTCCATTCATCATGAACTTTACATACAATTGAAAATACCTGTTGTCCTTTAAAATGAAGTCAAAAACTGAAAAAATGACCAACAACGTTTTCTCCAGACAACAAAATCCAGCGCCAAAATATGGTTCAAACATTTGCTGAACCTGTAGAGCCACTCTTTCCATTCCGTCTGACATTAATTGTACATGATTCACATTTGGAGTTATGAGTCCATGCAGAGAGGCTGAGATACTCATCTACCATGTCTAATTGGTGGATTCATGTGTCCATCTGCATTGTGTGAGAAACGGCCCAACGGACTCTTGAGAAATCACCAACAACTCAAATCATGTTGGAAATTCCATGCAAAGACTTTACAGCTGCGGAAGTTTCTGCAGCAGTTTTGGAAAGTAGCGGCAAAGAAAACGGAGCATTTTGTTTGGAAACAAGGTACCATTGGTGTCAAGTGCCTTTAAGAGCAGACTTAAGATATGCAAAACTTGAGGAAATACCCTCAGACCACAGGCTTTTCTCGATGCATTTAGCATATTTTATACTATCCAAAACTGAACTGCATGCAATAGTAAAGTAGCCTTTATGTGGAAGCTAACATTTTGAATGATCCTGGTGCAGAACCATTACAAGGTAAAAAGAAAAGGTTCTTGCTATTTGGGAGCAAAAAACCACTTACCCTGCTGGGTTGCCATGGCTTTCATATCATTATCATTTCTCAGAGCTTCCTCGGGCTTCTGCTCTCCCATCCTTCTTTTTCCTAGGCTGTTGGACTGGGGGACAGGTTAATGAGTCTGGTGCACAGATTACATCTGGCCTAGCATCTTCACAAGCTTCTAACAAAGCATACCTGTAGGTAATACTGCGAGAAGCAATTAGGGAACCTTATGGGTTCAGGGCTGCGCTCAGCAAGAGGGCCTGACGCCTTTTGTTCTAGGAGGAGAATGATCTTGTGGGGAAAGGATCGGCTCGACCTGCAGATTTTCACTCACTCAGCTGGGCACCAACAAAGGTCTGTGCCACCACAAAGGAAGCACATTTAAAGACGGGCAAGATTTGTCAGAGCTCTCTGAGGACCCCTTATGCAGCTCTCTCTGATCATTTAGCCTCATAACGGCTAACTAGGGTCTTGGAAACATTCAGAAGCATTAGGCCGGATTTTGTTTTGTCTGGCTGAAAAGATCCCATAGAGGATTCCAACAGGAAACCGCAATTTAAACCAGCTCGTTAAAAGCTGAGCTTTTGACAGCCGTTAATGTGATGCCGTTTCCATCTACATCAGACAAGCCCTGGCTTCTAAGTACATGGCGTTCATCTCTGAGGCAATGTCTGAGATGAATTAGCAACGAAGTGTAACTGAGATGTGAGAAGCAGCTGACAAGGCGAGCAGGTAGTCAACGTAGAGCTCATGAAGCTACAAAGAAATGAGAGAGAGTAATACCAGACAAAGAACTGGAGGTTTTATACATTTCAAAGAGGACATCTCAGGTTGCTTTTATTTCCTGTAAAATTGCTGAACAATACATGTGAGGGAATATTTGTCCTCATGTATTGATCGGCAGAAGCTCTCACAGATGAACCCGAGACCAGGACAAAGTCTACACCGTTTGGCTGGACTCATTGCAGTGTGTACCTGGTTCTGAAATACATACGGCATCATCTTGACTTTTGAAAGGAACATTAAAAAGGTTTACCTCAACACAATCGCGGTCCAAAGGAAAACGAGCATCTCCAAAAGAGTAACTTCACAGAAGAAGAAACACTTAGCTTTCAATACAAGTTCATGTAAAAAGACTCGAGTGATTTTAGAGCATTTCTATTGGTCCATTCATCATGAAACTTTCACACAACATAAAAGGACAGCGGGTGTGTTGAAATGGTATAGGAAAAAATAAAATAAAACTGAGATGGATGGTTTCTTTGGACAGGGATAATGACATATGCTCGTTATGATGACTACTGAGAGATTCACTCAGAGGCCTAGAATATTCTGTAATAACTCTCTAGGATGAAGCAATCTGAACCAAAAGACGTGATGTGCTCCTCAGTATATGAAGCTTCGAACAAGCCAGTTGTGTTCCCCATGAAATATTTATTTTTCAAATCGGACTGGTGCAGAGGGCATCTTTAGTGCTTCAGAAGACATGTTGCCATCATGATGCAGAGCGCTCATTTCAAATTACAGAGAAAGAAACAAGAGTGACTTGCATGTTTTACTTAGTGGCTACAAATGAAGCAGATTTTCTGCCCAAGACAGAAAGTCATCTATAGTGGTATAACGTTAAATAAAACATCAATTGTACATTTTTCGCAGCCGTGGTCATAGAAACCAAGATGTGAAATATTAAATATCTAAAAGCTACCTCACCAAACATTATGACATGAAATGGGTATGAACATGCTGCTTGATATGTTATGGGATAGTTTTGAAATTAGATTTTGGAATAAAACGTGTGGAGAAGGGGCGTGGCCGAGCATCGAGTGCAGGATGGAGAAGCTGGTCTGACTGAACCAGCAGGTTAAGTAGCTGATGCTGCTCACCTGTGCCTCGTTTCTGCCAGCCTACTTAGTCATCTCTTCCTTCAGTAGGTGGCAGATCCCAGAGAGAGAAGGAGATCCATGAAGGTACGAGAATAGAGCTGACCTGAAGAGTCCCACGTGAGCCATGCCTTATTTTGTAGGCGGAAAAAATGTGTTCAACAATTAAAGAAAGCTCTCCACCTTCACCTCCTACCCCCGGGCTCTTTCCTCCACCCACTGTTAAGAACTATGTTTTTTTTTCCCCCACTTATTCATGATAGAGAAGTAAATGAAAGGCATTCTTGGGCAAAACACGAAAAAATTGGCCAGAGCAACAAGCAATTGAACTAATTTTATTCAACTACATTGATTCAAAGCATTTATTTAGGTTAAATAGAACTAGTTAGGCACTCGGACACCTGTAGGTTCACTGGTCATTTTGAATAGCAAAACAGAATGGCTACATTTGTGTTCCCATTACACCCATTCTGAAGAAAATAGCTCCTTTAAATGCACGACTTTACATCACACCACCCTGAATAGCTGTTTACACCTCAACCGTTTAATTTAGCAGAAATATTTTAGAGAAAATGTGACAAACTGGTGAAATTCCACTTTAAAATTGCAGCCAGGATTGGTGGAAGAAATGTATTGTAAAAATAACTTGTAACAGAAGAGATGGGCACAGTACTAAAAGTTGTGGGTGGACTGTGAACATCCAGATATGGGAGGCTTTTTAATGCCAAGTGTAAACAGGACCAAATATGGGGGGAAAAAGAAAAAAAAAAAAAAAAAAAAAAGTCTAAATCCAAAGCTTTAAATTATATTCATAGATGTTGCATCTTACTTGGTTGATGAATTCTTTGTTTACCAGTGACTCAGCATTTTTTCCACGAGCCTTGCTGCGTTTTGCTGACTCTCCATTCCTACGTTCTCATATTTGTCCGTCATCCCTCGAAGTGAATTTTACATTGCATTAGACAGCCAGGAACTCTTAGCATTTCTTGGCATTTTCTCCTAATTTCCAATTTAAAACTTGGGGACTGCGTCCTTGACCACTGCCAAGTGTTCCTCCATTACACATTCCCCCCCAAGTTCATTAAATTGACTTCATTAGCCGTCTCTCCAGGACTGCAGGGAAGGTTGCTGTTGATGGGCCTCACAAGAGCGGCAGCTGGGTATACCTCCAGAGCCACTGTAGGCCACCGCAATTAATAAAGCCTGCTTTCTCTTTCACTGCACATCCCTCTCGCCGAGGTTGGGCTTAATAATGTGCCTGCGCCGCACCGAGATAACCTCTTTTCTCAACACACTTAATTTTCAATCAAAGTTCCGTCAGAAGCCATTTCCAGTCACACTTAACTGCATTAATTTATTTCAGGCGAATTAAAGGGGGGTAATGGGCACATTTATCAGATTCCAAAGAGCCCTACCCAGAAGTGGGAATTCAGTCCAATGAGTCAGTCAGACCACAACAGAAGGAGCTCTGCCAGCACACGGTGGTTTGTGGTGTTAATCAACAGTTAACACTGTGTGACACTGTTAATAATCCAAATGAACGATATCTAAACTGGGACAAGCTGGGAGGAGGCACGTGCATAAACGTTGGCGTGAGTCAAGTGCTGAATATCAAGAGCATAGAGAATGGACTGGTTATGATCCATTAACTGGAAATAAAGCTGCTTCTTGGCAGCTTGAAGATGACTGCAAAACAAAGCCATGATTGTGATTCGGTCTGGGAAAAATATTAAAAGATCGTTAGCACTTTGGATGTTTTTGCTAAACGCTTTTGGAAAAATGTTGCCAAACTGCTAAATAAAACCTCGCAGTGTTCATGCTTAGGCAAAAATACTGATCCAATCTGTTCAAAGAGTGCTAAAATCGTGTTGAGAAGCATTGCCATGGCTCTAAAATGAAAGAGCAAGGATGCTCTTAAAAATAAAAGATGCTAATTAGGGTCGGAGGCTTGCCAAAGAAGAACCCCCCCCCCCTCCCAAAGAAGCTTCCTATGGATGGTTCTGTAAAGAGATGTGACGGTGTGAGGAACCTGCACTTAGCTGCAATTTGTGGGCAAAACAGTGGGTCACTTCTAGCCTTCATCATGGTTTAAGATGATGATCATCTACGTATCAGGGCATTTAGCAGACCTGCCTCTAAATGGTAAACATGACATCAAGCTGGGACATCAGCATCAGTGAGTAATTTGGCTTCGAAAAATCACCTAAAAATCATTCCAGCAAAGGGTTAGAACAGTGATATGATTCATGCATCAGATCACTCATCAGACTCACCATTCAGAGTGATTTCATCCACCTGTGACCATCCATCGGTCAGAGATCCAGCTCCAAAATCACCCAAACCCACTCACTACTGTTATATTACATCGGTTTTTAGCCTTCATATTATAAACAAAGGGCCTTCAGTTGACATTAAGTATTAAAAATCTGATATTAAATATGTAACTTAATTTGGAATTAAAAATAAAGCCTGTCTTGCTGTGGATGAGTTTTAGCACTGAGCATGAATCAGAGGACAAAAAAAGCCAGTTTATTTTTACTCATAATAACAAATAAATGAACCATCAAAATTATTGCGCTTTCAGCTCAAAAGGCACTCCAGACTAAATAACTAGTACTGCACCCAAGATCTCTATAATTAGAAAAATGCTAAATTTAGCAGGCGCTTGGTAAACTTTTGATCAGAAACGACCCAAATTTATAGAGATATTAAGTTTGTTAGCATTTGCATGTCAAATGATGGCATATCTGAATAGCCTGAGGGTCAGGGTCCTGAAAATAACATGGCATGTGTGGCTAACGTAAATTCTTTATAATTGCAATTGACCCCCCCCTCCTGAAAAATAAACCCCTGAAATTGTAGGTTTCTAAGGTTTAATGTAAACCTTAAAAGGAGCTGTACATCCAAGCTGTACAGCCGTTTAAAAAGCTCCATTATTAAGAGAGCTGGGCTGTATTCCTTGGAGCTGCACACATCTCAGCGTTGAGGGGGTTTATGCGAGAGTAGAGGCTTTGCAGACAAGCCTCAGCAAACTGTGGCAGAATGTTATGTTTCCTTCCCCACATTTATTTATTTATTTGTTTTTTCTACAGAGAGAATGAAAGAAAGAGGCACAGCTGAGCTCCGGCTTCCCACCGAATTAATAAGGCCTTCAGCGGCAGAGGCAGCCCGGACGCGAGCGAACGGAAGGACCTGTAGCCGTGGGATTCCTATTCAATAACCGTTATTGCAGACATACACTCCTCTCCGTGGCACCGTCATTATTCTGGGGGAAATTACCGGATCCTCTGGGTATACTTAAGCTTTTGTACACTGGTGCCTGCTGTCTCCTTTCGCTCTGCCTCTGACGCACTGGCGTATTTGTAAACTTATGACGGCTGGACAGCATGTATGTGCTGAACAACAGTGAAGCTATTGAACTGATTCAAACGTGCAAGTCATTTCCACATGAATAAAATATATCCATCAAAAAGGAGTACAGTCAAAGACAAAATTGTGTTGATGCAACATGTTTTCATGTGGAAATGATGCACACATTTGAATGCTGGAGTCCAGCAAAGAAATGAATAGTGCTTTGAATTTACTTGATTCAAATGTCTACCTCAGTTCCACATGAATAAAAACACTACATCAGCTTGGTGATTACCAAAACTGAGCAAAATAAGTTAATAAGTAAAGAAATAAAAGATTTCATTCCAATGGAATGAATGTACACGGTGGAAGGAAAATCAAAAGCACTGTTTGTCCTTCAAGCATCTGGTACATCTTGTCGCTCAATGTGATGAAGAGCCACCTACTTTAACACGAAAGGGCCGTCTGATTAAGATACAAAACACACGGCAGGCCATTTTCAAAATGGGGATAGAGCAAAAACAAAAACATCCCATCCATGGAAAATAATAGTATTTATCAGCATACGCAATGAAGGGGATGAGTGAGAATGGAGTGATCCTGCACATTGAAGAGGGTCAGAGTCGAGCTCAATCCACTAGTATACTGAATGGCAGCCTGAGGAATCACCGCTGCGCCACCGGGAAACACAGGTGGATATGGTAAAAACACCAATGAAAAGACATCATAAAAATTGTGGGAAAGGCCAGACAAAGGGGACGCAGGAAGCAAACAGGCTGAGACAGAAAAATAAATTGAAAGATGATCAGAAGACAGTTCCTCTGTGATTGCAAGGAAGATCAGCTTCAAGTTTCACCCACTTGCTCTTTGATTAAAAAAAAAAAAAAACAAAAAAAAAAAAAAAAAAAAAAAAAACACTTTGTTGGAGCAGTTTTCTAGTTTAAGCCTTCTTTTTGACTTAAGTAGTTTGAGGACAGTTTATTCCTTTTGGCACCTCTTTTTCTTGTTTTGAGGCAACTTCTATTTTTTTTTTTTTTTTTTTTTTTTAGCAACTATTTCTTTTATTTCTGCTCCTTTTTGTATAAATAACCACCTGGACTAAATACCATACCGTTCACTCCTCTACAAAGGTGTGACAAAGGCCTCTTGTTTGCCACAGCCTTAAGTAGAAGAGTCCACAGGTGTGCTAAATTGGGCCTAATCAGCCCGAGGGCTTGTAGGAATTGGAGTTCCCTGAACTTATGGCACCGTCGCCCTCTGCTGGACCCTTACACAAAATCAATAAATGTGATGCATTTCATTACAAGTGGAACCAAAATATGTAGTGGAACCAATAGCACTTACTGTAATCTTAACATTGGCTTATACTCAGAGATTCTGATGTTTCATTGCTCAACACAATGAAAAACTGCCTACTTTGACAGGAAAGGGCCATCTGACATGCAAAACAACCAAAGTGATATTCTAAAGGAAGAGCGAGCTTATCTCACCTACCTAGCTTCTAAATGTTTCAAAGAAAACTGCTGAATAGCATAAAAAGAGGAGATTCGTGTAAGTACAGCCAAAGACAAAGTTGCACTGATGTAACGTCTCATTTGTGTGGAAAATATGTACATACAAAGTCTTACAGTATACTGTAAAAAATATGTTGATTTTAAACTCAGAAAAGTAATTCAATGGGTTAGTCTGAAAATCTGAGCTCTCTAAACTCCTAATAGTAATTAAATAGAAGAATAATTAGCAAAATTTCAAGCTAACCTGGTTACTGACAGTTTTCAGTTTAAAAGCTGCATCCTTTTTTTTAAATGTGCTTTGAATTTGCTCAACTCCAATATTCACATCGGTTTCACAGGAATTGAATCCATGAGCGCAGTTATTTCCGAAGCGTGTCAAACAGAAAATAAATAATTAATTAAATAAATAAATGTAACATCGTTTCAAGTTCACTGTAAAAAGTGGCTCATCAGATCTACCTAAAAAATTGACTTCATCTAGGAACAAATAATTCAACTAGTTTTATTGAACTCAAAAAACTACTTTGATTGAAAGGCACAGTTTATTTAAAACTTATTTAGGTTGAATACATTACTTGTTACCACATGAAGTCAATTTTTAAAGTTGATCTGATGAGACACTTTTCCAGTGTGGAACCAAGGGACAAAGCAATGTAACTGTAATCTTGTACACAGCCTACTCTGGCAGAGTCTGATGCATTATCGCATAGAAAGTGGCAAAGAACCACCTATTTGACAGGAAAGGGCCGCCTGATTGACATGTCAATCAACCAACCAGCAGCTACCACTCAGTAAACGTGAGGATATCTCGATTATGAGCTTCTAAATGCTTTGAATTATTGTCAAATTATCATGTATTAGATATCAGATCAGTCCATAACTTTACATAATCTCAAATTCAGAATTAAGATTTCTTTACATCTCTTTCTTGTCTCTTTGGGGGCTTTAAATAAACTCTTTTAATTCACCCACTCTTATAGTAAAACAATATACCTCCAACAGTTTAATTACCTGCTGTCACGATTGGCCCCTCCCAGTCTCCTCATGTGTTTTTGTTTTTTGATTACCTTTCAGTCCTGTCATGTGCTTTTGTTTTGATTTCCAGTCCGGCCCCCTTGTTTTGTGACTCCGCCCCTGATTGTTCCCACCTGTGTTTTCCACCTGCGTCCAGTTATCCCTCGTTATCCCTGTTTGTATTTAAGCCCTGTGTTTTTGTGAGATTCTTGTTGGTCTTTGTTTGATGTTTGAATTGTTGTTTGATATGATTCGTGTTTGATTGATTGTTTGATATGTAGTCTGAATTGTTTTGTTTGGTGTTCGTTCCTCCGGCCTTCGTGCTCTGTTTATTCTGTGTTTCTCTTTCATTATGTCTGTCCCTCCTGCTCTCCGTATTGGATACCTGAACCTGGACTGTTTTGACCATGACCCTGGATTTGTCCAAAATAAAACTTGCTTATCTCAGCGTATGCGTCCGCCTCCTCACTCCCCACTGTTACACGTGCATAATAAAAGCTCATTAAAAAAAACTAAATACTACATCATTGCAGAATCCAAATGAGAAACTTAAAACTCTGACTTTTTTACTTGATAGAACATTCTTCTTCTCTCAGTTTAATAACCCACCTATGATCTGCACATGCTGGGCACTGGCCCTCATCAAATAACTGTGACCACGTGATGAAAATAGCCAATCAGAGAGTGCTGGTGTTGAGTGCCAGGCTAATTAGAAAGCAGCATGCCAGAAAGAGGAGATATCAAGCACACGACCTCTAAGCTGCTGACTGGAGGAGCATGAAGGTCACCATTCTCCAGCTCAGCTGCAAGGACACACGACTGTTTTTAGACTCCAGCCTTAAAATTAATTAGCTTCTTGAGGAAACAAATGTGACTAGGGCTTAGATTCCAGGCACAGAGGCCATTTCTCTGTGTAATGACAGTCTTGTTGTTGTTTGTCTTTGTATCGTGGCTGACTCATGACATTATTATTTGCTTTTGTTTACTTGTTTGTTTGTAAAACCTTTTTTACTAACTCACTGTAGACACTTAGTAGATGCTTATATTGTTCTTAAACTAACCATAACCTTCATCCCAGAACTAAAAGAGGTGCTGATAACTGATGGTCCACAGAGACTGTGCTGGTGAGGGTGGCCAATACAGTGGGTTCTCCAGTAAAAAAAACATTCATGCAAATAAAAACAGGCAAAATAATAAGCAGCACAATATAACTCCCCATTCTATTCACATTCTTTTTGCCTGTTTCCACCAGGTAGAAGACTTGGTGTTGAAATAAAAACTTACATTTTGGAATATTTGACGAGAAATAAAGATACTTTCTCAAAGAGGTAATATAAAAAGAAAATAAAAATGTCATTATTTTGACTTACTAAGTCAAAGTATCAAGAAAATTAGTAATTATTTTGAAATTTAAAGTAAAAACACTAAGAAGATTGTTTTAATGTAGTATGTCAGAAACATAGTATTTATTATGCTTTAAGACAGTTTAATTATTTTGACATATTAAGGCATTATTTACAGAAAATAAGTCATAAATTTGACGTATGAATTCAAATTTATGAACGTAACCCTAAATTTGACCTACTGCTGGGACAGGTGAATTTTTTTCATTTATATCTTTTGGACAGGCATCTCTGAACAATATCTCCAAAAGTAATTTGCTGTGTAGTTATTTTGGGTGAAACATAAAAGTACTAAGAATTTTTAAATGATTAACATAAATTTAGATATTAAGCTGATAAAATACTAGAATAAAATACCTCATAAATATTTAGAGTAACAAGTACAGTAAGTACAAACATGCTCTAACTGGCATGAATACAAAAATTGTCTAAATTAAATTCAGATATGAGTCTGACATTTATAAGAACACTAGAATTCAATAGTCACCCAAAACCTTTCCAGAAATACGTCCCGAAAACTTCTCTCAACCTGCTAAACTATAACCAGGTCTTTATTAAGGTCGAATAGGCTTGTCAATGTGGTTTGGGGCACTAAACAATACCTACAACCAATGGGACTGTAAAAGACAGCATTACTAAGGAATCAAAGTAAGTGATTAATTCTAATAATATGCTCCCAATGTTTTGGGATTTGAAAGGGGAACTCCCATAAATGCATATGCAATGAGACAAAACCTCAAAAAAGCAGTGACCACCACTTTGATCTTATTATGGATTCTAAAGGGCTACTGTGTATATATATAGTGTCACTTTCTAACACCAAAATAGTGTCTATAACAAACCATCAGTGGTTATGTCCCTAAGTGTGAGGCAAGGATACCAGCTGAGTATGACAAAATTGGAGTTTGCCGATCTGATGTAATTCAGAAGGCATCCAGTTTTCTTCAAAACAGTGGGATCTTTCTTCTACTGGCCATTATCTCCCATATGAGAAAAGGCCAGGGGAAAATGGGGAGGTCTAGGGAGGGGAGGAAGAGCAGCCTCTGTGTGCTTCAATTTCTGGTGACATAATGCTACATACACACACACACACACACACACACACACACAAAATAATACACTAGCTTGGAGCTAAGGAACACAGAACTCCTAAGTAGCTCTATGCGGCGACAGTCTGGCCTGTTGGCTGAGCCTGCTCATGTTACCCTAATTAACTTCTCTGAGCAACGTCAGCTCTGATGTGAGTTCACTCAACGTGACAAGCAGCAAGTCATCTCATGACTGCAGTAACTATATGACAATGTATGGATGAAAGGAACACACTAAAATAAGAGTCACCATGTCTGGTTTTCCAACGATGCTTCTCAACTTATTAAGGTTTTCTTTAAAATATCCCAGATCTTTTGGGGTCCATATTTTGCTTCTTCTAGAGACGTCACTAAATTTAATATCACAAAAAAAAGGACTAGAATTCAACAGTCGCCCAAAACCTTTCAAGAAATACATGCTTGATTCTTCTATCAGCTCTCTGAAACTTTCCCCAAGTCCTCATTACGGTTGAATAGACTTGTCAGTGTGGTTTAGGACACAGGGACTTATTGTGAGCAATAAAAATGAACACAATTTTGTTGTGTAGATAAACGCAGCAGGCAGCCATTTTCACCAACAAGGGTTGTGCCAAATTGAAGACAGATTGGGCGTGGGGGCCGCTATGGCAGAATAGACCTTGACATAGTTTAAATGGGCTGAAAGATGTTTTGGGGATGTTTCTACAGAAAACATTTGGGTCAGTATTGAAATCTAATGCTTGTCTGCAAAGCTAGTTTTATATTATTGAGCCCTAAAAAAAGATTTTAGACTCCATATGTCTCAACTGATTGCCTGCCAGGGTGGAAAACTATGAATTAGATGGTTTGCTGTGTACTGGCACAAAATAAGGGAGGCATTATAGTTGTTGACATACCGCCCCAGCAGTATCTTGTTGTCACTATAAACTAAAACAGTAGGTGTGTGAACAAGTGCACATAGAGCCAACAGTTTCTTTGGCAGTGTGCAGCAGGGCTTAGCCACTCAGCTATCCTGACAGCCAACTCTGCTACTTTTCATTTATTTTATATGTACATGTTTACTGTCTATCTACACTACAAAACAGCAATGTTTTGTCAAAAGAGGTCATCCATTTGAAGCTAACATTCAGTAACCTGAGTTTAGAATGTATTTCCGCCTGTTTATGCCTTTATTTATCTTATCAGTTCGTTCAGAATGGCACTGTTCGAACAGAACTCAAAGCCAAACACAAATAGTTATAGCGTTGTGTGTGTTTGGTAGCAGTCGTGTGTCGACGGGTCACAAAGCCTGGATTATGTTTTTGGAAGGTCCCAACTCAAAAGGGTTTAGAACTGTGTAGCAATACTGTCTACTGTCCACAGTTAGGACATTCATCAAATTTGCACTGTATGATTTATACACTGCTGTGTCTGATCTACTTGTACCAGCACAACACGCACTAACACACCACCACCACGTCAGTGTTACTGCAGTGTTGAGAATGATCCAGCACCCAAATAGTACCTGCTCTGTGAGGGTCCATGGGTGTCCTGACCACTGAAGAACAGGGTAACAAAGTATCAGAGAAACAGATGGACTACAGTCTGTAACTGTAGAACTACAAAGTGCAGCTATACAGTAAGTGGAGCTGATAAAATGGACAATGAGGGTAGAAGCAAGGAGGTGGTCATGATGTTATGTCTGATCTACCTTCAGATGCACATGTTTTCAGTTGTGGTATGCAGGCTCTGGCTTCTGACCTTAATCTCTCCCACTTAATATACTAAATTTGCACCCCTGGTGAGCAAACTGACCACAAACATGACATCCCTTATTTGTCTTAGCAAAGATACACTGTTAAAGTGCTGCCCCTTAAAGTGCAGAACTGTTGAACTGAGGATGTCAAGCAATGCGTAGATGCCCCCCCTCCGCCCTTGCTCAAACTTGACAAGGTTTTTCTACTTCAACGTACTCAGTATCGTCGTTCACTTACGCAATGAATGATCTTTTCCACCATTACATTTGACAGCAGTAGTGTCTTGCCCACAGAGCGCCCTATCAGATCCCCCCCCCCCCCCCCCCCCCCCAAGGTTCCCACTGAGTCGTCTGCGTGTTACTCCTCTCTTTTTCTTGAGCGCTCCCGCCGAAAAAAACCCTGGGAAGATCACACGCCCTGCCAGCGCTAGAGACATCTCTGAGCGTTTGTTGTTCTCCCATTACATAAGCGCCTGCATCCTAATTGCCTGACACTTGCACAAGATGAAAGTTTCATTATACAAGCACGGCGGTCAAAGCGGCAGCATTGATGAAAAAGGGAAGAGGAAGGTCCTGGGGTGTGTGTTTGTGTGCGTATGTGGGTGTGGGAGGGGGCAAGATCAGAAATTCTGCTGGATACTGTCAGCCTTCATTCAACATTCCACAGACGAGTAATTACAGGAAACGTCGACGATTCCAGGCAACCCGCTACGAGCGGCTTATGAGAGAAATGAGATCAGAAGGCAGCACAACAACAAGATCTGATCTGGAACATCTCAAATCACCTGTAAACCCGAAGATTAGAGGATATGTCAGGAGGTTTATATGCAGTGCTAAGTGAGGGGTTGCTTTGCACACTCCTCAATGACTTCTTTTTACCGCGGCGTCTCCTTTTCTTTGCCTACAATCTTAAAAATAAAAGGGTTCCTTGGAGCGATGCCATGGAGAAACCACGTTCAGGTCCTTGAACCATCTTCATCTTAGGCCACTGATTAATATGATCAACTATTGCAATCATTTAATATTATATATTACACAGAGGTAGTTCTAATTTTCTGAATGGTTATATTGAGATAATGAGGTGACTATATTTTGATTGATATTATGATAAATTACTTTTTTTGTGATCAAGAAAACAAAGTTGTTAACTTGAGATCAAGCAAGATAATTAACCTCTTCAACTCCTTGAGACCACCGGTGGTTCAAAAAACATTCATATTTCATAAGCTACATTCAGAAGCTGGGTGTCGTGTGAGGCTGTAACTCTTCTTCCCAGTCAAATAGATGTTTAATGTAATTTTAAACACGTATAATAAAAGAAGCTGAACTCAGTTTGTTTTTCTACTGAAAGTCGACCCGTTTTTCCCCAAATCTGGGCTCTAAACTATAAACAGACGGCGTCTCTTCAGTGATCTGCTCTGGAAACATCACTTTTATAAAATAACACAAAGAGCGTCGGAGATTTTTGGCTTTCAGCAGTAAATTGTAAGCATATAGTGATGTGTGGAGATCATAAAACACAAGTTCTGTTAATTTGATGGGAGCATTTACAAAATAAATACATACATAAAATAAAAATGTACATTTATTTTATGCAGTTACTCAATAATTTGCCTTATGATTTGGTCATTTAAATTCAGATGGACAAAACAAAACATACCCTGGAGAGTAAGAGGCTAACTTGTTATCTCAAGATAACAATCCCGAAAATGATAAACAGCTTAAGGCCTCTCTGGACTTCTGTACTATTATGCAAATTATTATACCTTCATTTTCTTTCAAATCACATCATTTTGTGTTTATTGCTTCACCTTTATCTATCCAGGGTGCTTCCTGCCTTCTACCCAATGACTGCTGGGATAGGCTGCAGAAACCCCACAACAACCTCTCTAATCCATGTCTTTATGGACCTTACTTTATGCACTGGTGTGCAGTCATGTTGGAACAGGAAGGGGCCGTCCCCAAACTGTCCCCACAAAATTAGGAGCATGAAATCTCTTGGTGCTGAAGCATTGAGTTCCTTTCACTGGAACTAAGGGGCCGAGCCCAACTCCTGAAACAGCCCCACACCATAATCCCCCCTCCACCAAACTTTACACTCGGCACAATGCAGTCAGACAAGTACTGTTCTCCTGGCAACCACCAAACCCAGACTCCTCCATCAGATTGCCAGAAGGAGAAGTGCGATTTGTCACTCCACAGGACACATCTCCACTGCTCTAGTGGAGTTTGGAGGTCTGTAGAGATTGACTCTGCAGAAAGTTGAAGACCGCTGCATACTATGCACCTCAGCATCTGCTGACCGCGCTTTGTCATTTTATATGGCTGACTACTTCGCGGCTGAGTTGCTGTCATTTCTATTCGCTTCCACTTTATTATAATTCCACTGACAGTTGACTGTGGAATATTTAGTAGTGAGGAATTTTCACGACTGGACTTGTTGCACAGGTGGCGTTCAATCCCGGTACTACACTGGAATTCATTGAGCTCCTGAGAGCGACCCATTCTTTCACTAATGTCTGTAGAAGCCGTCTGCAGGCCTAGGGGCTTGGGTTTATACACCTGTGTCCACGGAAGTGATTGGAACACCTGAATTTAATGATTTGGCTTGGTGAATGAATACTTTAGGCAATGTAGTGTAGGAAATGGCTGACATATTATAAATGATGACAATATAAATTGAAAAAATGAAAAAACACATTGACATTAGTGCTAAATAAAGAAAGCAAAGGGTTTTGGGTACAGTGTTGGGAAAATTTGAGGGATGGGTTGTCTACAGGTTTTCCAACAGCCATCTCCATAGTGCTATTAAGGGTTGTTTTGAGCATCTATATTTTCAGTTGTGTGAGGTACCTCACAAATGATATAGCCTTCAAGATAGGGAGAGGGCATCTAACTCAGGGAAAGACCAGGCCCTGGCGTCAAGCCATGGCGTTTGGGGTAAACAGCCACCCCAGCGAGGACTCTCTGCCTGCCTTTGACTCACATCTGTAGACAATGGGCACATTCACACATATATGGGGGGTGGGGGCTCTTAGCTAATGCTCGGGAGCAGCTCTCTGAGGGGCCAATCAATGGTGCTTTTTATTAGCCAGGCCGGGTGCATGCCAGCACTCCACCACTCCAGTAACTAACGCTCAGGAATCCGTAGGCTGGGAATCCAGGCGAACCGTGTGAAGATGACCTTGACGGTCCCCAAATTTCCCTGCAAATAAACTCCCCACTTGTGCCGGAGAACTTTTCCCTGCAGTTCTTACAATGCAGCACGCGGTTCGAGCAGCTGAGGCCAAGCTCCAAGGAGGGAGCCTCATTAATAAAGTGATGTGTGTACACACACACACACACACACACACACACACACACACACACACACACTCACACCCAAAGTCCATATTGCGCCCAGTGTTGAAGCTTGTACAATTTGAGATCGCACTCAGAACCATGTGCGCAATCTTATTTCATTTCCTCTTTTAATGGAAGAATTCACTTCGATTTTCAGACCTTAAATAAATGTTTAAATCAATTTTAATCCTGCCCTATTCCCAGAACGAAGGTGCAGATTGAATTCTGGCCACCAATTGCATCCAATTGACAATGCATTAACATGCTTGAAGGTCAGAAAACCTTTCACAGGTTTTCACCCTGACCTAGAGTTGTGAGCTTACCACAACATAGACTTGCAGCTATTGTCTTTTAAGGGTTATCATTAAACTGACATAGTTTATGTTAAAAAATAAACGTTCCTTTATCTACTATAACATGCTATAATAGATCTACTGTAAAATTATTTGATTTTAATAAGCAGGCTGATTTTACTCTTAGCTCCAGTGTCTTGTTGAGTACTTTCACAGCTTTACTCTCATTGCTTAATTCAGCTTTTCAGTGTTCCCACCAAATTGGGTGGATTTTGGTTGCTTCTGGCAGGGACAATGTGTTTTAATAGGTGGTCAAAATTTGGGCTGGTTATTCATTATTTTGGAAGGTTGGAAAGAAACAAAACAAAAGAGCATCTAAAGTTAATAAACTGAATTCCTGCAGCTGAACTTTGAATAGGCCTAACTTCTCTTTGCATCCAATCAGTTTCCAAAACTTGACTGCCATTTAGTTTAGCCATTCCTGGTGAGTGGAGCCCATTAGTTTTCATTTTTTCCCCCTTCAGTTAGAATTTAACCACTTAGGTCAACAATACATGGCCCAGTGTATCATAATACAATCCATGGCCCAAATCATGGAATGCATGGTTTCACTAGAACTTTTTGCCCATCTGCCATAGCAGATGAAAAGAAAAGTATTCAGTTTGATTGTTTTAGTGTGAAACACTAAGACTCAGTTGGTCTGTACCAAAAGAACGAAGCAAAAAGAACCTGAGGTATACAACTAAAACTGTTGCACGCATACTGACGCCTCATTAGCAACTGGCATATTTATTGAGCAAATTCCTCAAATTATTCCACAAATCCTTTCTTTTTCTCCCCTCGGTGAGGGGAGAGTCTTTTGAAAAGGCAACGCTGTTACTTCATGGCTATTAAAAGAGAGAAAGGTCCATCCAGGCCATTGACAGTGACAAAGAATTTTTCCAGAAACTGTTATATGGGCTCAGTCATGTGGAAATTACAAGACAGCCAATGACAGACGTCTTTTAGGACCTGCTTTAAAAAGTCTTTGGGTTTAATTTGGAAAATCCTCTACACTTTGAAATATTGTTGCCTAGTACACTGAATTGCTTAGCTGCATTTTTGCATTTATAATGGTTCTTTAATAAAGCCAATGGTTCTATGTGGATCCATGACCACTCAAAGAATGATCTTAGGGCATGAATGTTTCCTTACATGGTTAAATGGATCTTATCTATGGTGGAAAACCAATTACATATGAAAACATACATTAAAAATCGTTCTATGTAGCACCAAAAAGGTTCCACTATAAGTGTTCTTTTCCAGTACAATGTAGAACCCCTTTGCTGAGTGTAAAGCAAGATTTTTTGTTTCATTAAAACATTCTGCACATAATCTGTAATGTAGTTCAAAGGAAGTGAACAAAAAAGAAAAAGAAACAACACTTTTTGTTCTTTAGATTTGCCTATTTTTAGCAGTAACTGTGTTTATGTAATATAGGTTATTAATGTAGAACCAATATACACACTAGACATGTGCCAGTATTCAGTAATTCAGTTGTCATATTAAACATATATGGTGATGTTACTGTGGACACTTTAAAATACAGTCACTGCGTTTTAGTCAAACAAGTTTCATCAGTAATATTTTAGACATGCAGAGCTGCTCTGGTTTCCAAAGCCCTCATTATGCTGCCATGGCCTGTCAATGTCGTGTTCCCTTCATTGAGCAGATCAGAGATGCCGATTTAAATTATCATAGCACGTGCAGCCACAGTGCTGCAGAAGGAGCCGAGGCCTCAAAACAGGTGGAAACTCATGACCTGCTTAGATCATAAGAAAAAAAAATGCAAGGTTTCATGAATAAACCAATATTGCAGTCAAAAAGTGTATGATGATCAGGTAGAATGCCCAAAACTGTAATATACACACATTGAAGAAGAAGAAGCTAATCCAATAATATTTTGAGTCATCCATACTAATATCTGATATATGGATTTCATTTATATGACATTAACTTATTGCTGCGAACAAAAACATGTACCTCCAAAATGGTAACTTTACAGGAGAAAGCAACACCGTTATTAACTTAATGTATGGAGGTTTTAGTCCAAGCATTTTTGAAGCATTTCAATTGACCTATTTATGACAAAACTTTCACACAATGTAAGGCACAGCTGGCAAGTTAAAATGATGTAGAAAAATAAAAATAGACAAAAAAAATTATATATATATATATATATATATATATATATATATATATATATATATATATATATATATATAAAATACATAAATATATTTTTTAGATAGCAATGATATATGCATTCCCCTTTTATATTACCCCCATATGGACATGTGACATCTATGCCAACTTATCAGTTCTCAAATATGGGACATACATTTCAGCCATATATCACCACATACTAACATATTGGTGTAACATTCACAATATAACAACGTAGGACAGAAAACATCAGCATACAACAACAGCATATATGGATAGCACATATTACTCATACAGTGCCCTGCCAAAGTATTTTGTTGCAGTACAATCTGGAGTTAAAACTCCAGTGCTGCTGAAGTTTTTAAACACTGTGTCCACTCACTGTCCACTCCATTAGACACTCCTCCATGTCAGTCCACCTTGTAGATGTAAAGTCAGAGACGATAGCTCGTCTGCTGCTGCACAGTTTGTGTTGGTCATCCTCTAGTCCTTCATCCGTGGTCATAGGATGCTGCCCACAGGGACCATGGACAATGAGCAATGCCTGATATCTGTATGTGTGTGTGTGTGTGTGTGCGTGTGTGTTATACAATATCCTGAAATGATAAACCAAGACAAAATTCATTTCTTTTTCTACACATGTCTAATATAAACCAAAATAAAGCAAATATGAAAGTCACCAAGTAGCTGTACCAAAAACTGCTCTTGCATGTTTATGCATTCAGTTAGCTTTGAAATTACAGCAGTTTGATAATGAACAGTAATGACTCAGTCCTTGCACTGCAGTGAGGTTAACAACTGCCTCTGGGCTTGCTTTAGCATGAAGACAATAGGTGAGGAGCGCTGGCCTATTCATTTCTCTGAGTGCATGCACTGCAAACCTTCTGCAGCCTCGCTAACCTCTGAAGTACAGTAAGTAGTCCTTTAATGTGTAAGTCAAGAGACCCATTAGTACACAAGCTACAGTGAAGGGAAGTTTGAGTGTGTGGGATTATAATACAGAGTGTTTTACAAAGCTTGTTCTTACTCCTTAAACCCCAATATTCGACCAAACATGGACTGTTTTATACACAGTATAAAACTTTACTAATATAAACAATAGATGGTTTATCACAGGTTAAAGCTACATGACATCAGATTTCAGGGTGGCATAAATGGTAAGGGTACTGTATCCTTTCACTAGAAGTCAGAGTCCTGGAAAAGACATTTTTGCTGTGGGTTTTCATGAGAGCAGTGGTGGACAGTAACTAAGAAAATGTAATTCTTTGCTGTACATAAGTCGTTTTTTTTTTGTGTATCTGTACTGAAGTTTTTCCATTTTGGGCAACTTTATGTAACATGTCAAAACGAAAGAAGCGCAAAGCCAGAGCACCAATCAGGGCCCTGCGGTCACTTTGTTTAGAGCTGGTTTTGACCTGTTGGTCATACCGACCCAGTGCAGCACGCGGTTCAACGTCAGCGCAGCAGCGTAAAACTTTGGGAGAGTCTGTTCAACATAAATGATGAACTAACCTAACTTTGTGTAAATAGAGCTCAATATAGAAATATGTCCACATATGCAGTCGAGACTGACGCGGCTTTTTTCTGAATTTCTACAAACACCATTTCATTTTATAGTAAATGAGTTTGGGCTGGTTTATGTTTATGAACAGACGCCTACAGATCAACATAGTAAAGGAGCTCATCTGTGATCCTGAGTTTAAAGCCAGTTTTTATTCAACTTAAACTTGGAACTAAGTTGTAAATAAATCTGAAACTGAAACTTTGCTTGTGTGTAAAAAGTGATTTCAGAGCCACTCGGTTCTCCCTGATGGAAACTGTTTACCTTCAGTGTTTTGTGCTTAAGATCATTTTACTAGACGTTACTGTCAGAGTAATTAATGGCGTTCTATTGAAATTTTTGTTTTACAAGAGTGACAATGGAAGTATTCTCACCTAAAATTAGCTGATAAAGCAAATGACTTGTTTCAAAAATGATAACTGAGTCATAATTAATCTTTAATACCTTTACTTTCGCTACTTAAGTACATTTGAAGGCAAATACCTTTGTCCTTTTACTCAAGTGGAGGTCTAAAGGGAGGAACTTCTAGAGTAATATTTTACCTTGGGTATCTCTACCATAACTCAAGTAGATGGTTTGTGTACGTTTTGTCCACCACTGCATAAGAGTACAATAATTATAATTCTTTATGTGCCTATTAATGGCTTTTGAGACTGTATAAAGTGCTTTTTGTTCAGCAGAAAAGCTGTTTTTTGGAGTCCCCTACTGGCTGTTCACTTGTGTTTTCATTCCGAGTCAGAGGCATTGCCAACTACTGGATCAATTTGTGAACTACTTCAGTTGAATTACAAAAAGTACTTGCTTATTTTCTCCCGATTTTCTCCCCAACCTCAGTCATGTTCAGTTCCATCCATTAGGTACATTTTCCCCAATCACAGGATATTTCCAGTGCTGGGACAGTGAAGGATAACTCATGCTTCCTCTGACTCATGTGAAGCCAGTCATGACATCTTTTTGAACTGCTGCTAATGAAACATCTTTGGAAACTCTTGCAGAAGGCAGTTTTGTTATGTCAGCTGACAAACACTTGCACTGACTACCATTGCACGTAGTAAGTAGAGAGTAAGGCCAATTGTGCTCTCTTGCACCACCCAGGAGCCCCAAATTCATTTGCTTTTAAATGTATTTAAGTATCAGCAGTAAATGAATTGTGATATATTTTGCACTCAAACTCTTAGGATATTGAGTATCTGATATAAAAATGCTCTACACAATGTTACAGCGTTTTCTTTCAATCTGAAAGCTTGTTAGAGTTCTCCAGGCCTGGATACAGTTGCTAAGCTACTATCGAACATTATGTACTCTGGGCAGGGGTTTAGTGAAAGGTGCGGATTCACTGTGAGTAAGAAGAGCAAGTAAAGGTTAAAGAATGAAATATATTAATGAAAATACTTTATAAAGAATAGAAACTTAAGCACTTAAATACATGCACTTCATTACTATACACAACTAAGTATGATGCTTCTTTACATAGTGATAGAAAAACAAAATAGCAAGGAGAAAAGCACCAATTTTATGTGCTGATCTCCAACTATGGCTGTGGACATGCACTCATCGCAACAACACTGGAGACAGATTTTAACAAGTTATAGGAATAACTTAAGTGGTATGGACATAGATCACGTTATGTTCTGTGTGGGAAACATCATTTATAAATCATTTATAAACACCTTCATACGTCATAAAGTTGCATAAGCAGCATTGCACTACTGTCGGAACAAAACCTTGTATCTCCATTTTGGACATCTTTCCATTTTTGCAATAATTTCAAAATACCTGTTGTCCTTTACCTTGTGTGTAAATTTAATGATGAATGGACCAAAAGAAACGGCCCAAAATGACTTGGAAAAAATTCTGGTTCCATTGACTTACATTAAAAGTAAAGTAGGTTTTTTCCTTCTCCTGTAAAGTAACCATTTTGGAGATACGAGGTTTTGTTCCAACAACAGTGATTGACAGATGTTATTAGGGACACACATGTGGCTCTTGTATTGCAGCCACTATCATTTTAAAATGTGTGGTTCTTGTTTTAGAAAAGACTGGTTAGCTCCCATCTCCTGTTTACTGAAAGTGGTGCTGGCCAGTCATTAGTGTCCACTGGCCTGTATACAGAGAACTGGGCACTGCTCAGCTGCTCAATGAAGTTGAATAAGGAGTAGTTTGGGTGAAAAAAAAGAGATGGCTGGAACGCCGGCCTAATGTTGGGTAGATAATTGGAAAAAGGTGATGATCTAGCCATTCAGAGCAGAGATTATATTCCCTTCCAGATATATTCCCTTCCACTCATTAATAGAAGGAGGACGACAACTCTGAGCGAGTCGTTTAGAGGGTGCAATCAAGTGGAGTGGAATATGATCGTTTCTGACCATGGCTGTCAGACAGTCATGATTAATACACGTCATTTAGTGTATATTCATCCCACTAAATGTTTGACTCAGGAAGACAAATGTTTTGGCACAGTGTTGGGGATGTGTTTGAGTGTCATTTCTGACATATGTCAGAAAGGCAGGGCTGATTCCATTGTGTTGGTGAAGGAGATCCAGACAGAAAGAGCTCCACTGCATGGAAATCGATGGTAATCTTTCCATTAAAAATGCATTTCTAATGTGTCCTCGTTGTGATGGAATTTCATTTTCTCGCGTTCAGTCACTGCTTGCTGTCAAATACAGCTTTGAGAGTTCACCCTTGCTTGCATGGCCATAGTGCATTTACAGTGCACCATCCATTTCAAGAGGCGGCTTGGTCGATTTCGTTATAATTGGATTTAAATGGGTTTGTTGATTGTTTTCATATGCCTCTGTCCATCTGACTGTTCAAAACACCACAACAGTCCTAAGCTTTGGCAATGAAATGGAAAAATGATGTTTACAACTTTGGAACAGGTTATATGATGTTTCATTTCTCAGATTTGATGATCATTTTATGAATGGCCCAACCTCCCAGATGTTTATGGGCCTCATGTGATCTCCTGATTATGGTGTGGTGATGTCCACAAGTATCCAGCCTCCTGTTCTAGTGGATTCAGTATTTAAAAAATGCTAATCATGATGTTCAATTGAGCCAAGACAGCATAGAATAATTATCATTCAACACTGCCAGTACAATGTGATGCTCTAGAGCAACCTGGCATGAGCCTAAGGTTGTCAATTCCCAATGCCAAGTGTCACCTAGAGGGGTATAAAGCCCTCCAGCACTAGCCTCTAGAGTGATGAGCTTCATCCAACACTTTTGGGATAAGTTGTAGTGGGGTTTTCCTTCACTAATGCTCTTTTGCCTGAATGCAATCAAATCCTCACAGCAATGTTCCAACATCTAGTTTAAACCTGTTACCACAGTAAATGAGGGGGGAACTTCCTTATTAATACTCTTGACTTGAGAAGAAACGTTGGTAAAGCAGGTGTCTGCAAACTTTGACATGTACTTCAAACAGTGCAACCCCAGAAGATTGATCTAAAAAGGCTGTTAGATTTAAATAATAATAATAATAATAATAAAAACTTTTATTGTTAACCTGAGCAATTTTAAAACTCCAAACTATTAACTGTTCCTGTATTGAAATCTTTCAGCGTATGCTGTGACAAGACATCAGCACCTACAAAAGCGATTCTTTCTTTAAGAATTCCGTTTGATTATTATGCATTTATTTATTTATTTATTTTCTTATCTCTGCACAGTGAAATACATCTTCCTGGTTACACCAGCATCCTACATTGAGGCAGATTGATTCCGAACCCAAGACTTCATCTCTCGCTCACATCAACGTACAGACAGACATCTTTCTCCACCTCGCTGACTGATCTAACAAGGGATTTGTGAGTCAGACCTGAATTCCAATGTTCATAACTTTGAATTTTTACCGGATGCACTTTACCTGAGCTCTGCTACATAGCACTGACATAGGCATGCCATGAGCAGGCGACATAAAATTGACATAGGCATGCCAGATGTCATTTATGTCAAATTTAGCTTTCATGACATCAAACATTATGACATAGCTCATAAGAATGATCAGTAATTACAGCACAACACATATATAGCTGAGCAAAATGTGGTATGACAACGCCTGACAGCATGTGACATCTTCCATGACATGGCACAGTTGTGCCAGAGTTATTTAGCAGTGTTCAGGCGACGTGTTGCTGTTCTGTCACTGAAAACATTGTGTCAAATTTGAGACCCCAACATTTCAACTATATCTGTGTTATAACTATTTTACTGTGGCAAAACATCAACACATGCAAACTTACTTGGGGCAGTTCTGTTTATTGGATTTGTTCTTGGGATTTTATGGTATCTCTACACATTGAAAGATGTGTAGTCCTGGTCCTGACTGAAGGTAAAACTCAACCTCTCAATCCCATCACAGTACTGACAGACAGGTTTCTCTTCCAGCTTCTAGGGGATTTTGCCACGCAGAATATTTACAGTTCAAGCATCATTGTTGTGGTCTGTACACCTCCAAGCTCCTAATATGCCTGTCATTATACAGTAGCTCAATGGCAAATAATACCTAGACTTTGAATTCTATGCCAGAACCTGAATTATATGAAAACTCGGGAAGATACAAGAATTAGAATTTTAGTTTGCACTGTGATCATAGTATTATATTAACTTAATAGTGAATCAGTGCAATGTTAAACTTACAGCAAGAGACAAGGAGCCATACACTAATATATATATATATATATATATATATATATATATATATATATATATATATATATATATATATATATATATATATTATATATATATATATATATATATATATATATATATATATATATATATATATATATATTAGTGTATGGCTCATATATGTATATATACACACACACACACACACAAGTTTTTTTTGTTGTTTTTTTTAAGTTTTATTGTTGTGAAATTATAAATCAAGTCTTTTTTTTTTTATTTATTTTTTTTTAATAGAACTTTAATAGAAATGTTAGCCAGAGGCATGACTGGCTACGAATGGTTGCCAAAGTTATGTCCATTGTCCCAAAAAAAAAAAAAAAAAGCCCACAGATCTGAAAATACTAATTCAGCTTCTTATTCGCCAGCTTTTTGTTCAAAGTTGCCTGTTCCGCCTTAAATAAATTGTAAGTCGCTTTGGATAAAAGCGTCTGCTAAATGTAATGTAATGTAATGTAATGTAAAATAGTAGAGCAGATACACTCTGTTGCAGCACTTGCATTATGGCACCTGAGCAAGAAGCTGGCGAATAAGAAGCCAATTTCAGCTTCGTCTGCTTTGATAACCCAGCTGCATACAGACCAAAGAGCATGAATGTGAGTCCTCGAATGTTTAAATCACAATTAGCAAACTTGGTATTCATCTTAAAGTCCTTCTGAGCTCTAAGCGGTTTCCATCTTTCAAATGCATCGCCAATATCTACTCAAGTTTTACTTGTTCTCTGGTCATGGAGCTTTTTAGAAGGATGCCGAAGCTTTTTAGGTTGGGATCCAGATCGCTTGTTTGCTTTCGTGGCTGCGGCATGCTACGTTTGCCTTCCAGCATGTTTTATATCTGCCAGCCTGGGCTGTTAAACTGGTAGTGGGAAATGGGTTAGTGGACAGGCTAACAGGCCAAAACACCAGAACAGAAGTGTTACTGCAGTGCTGAGAATGATCCACCACCCAATAGTACCTGCCCTGTGTGGGTCCATGGGGGTCCTGACCACTGAAGAACAGGGTAAAAGGGGTAACAAAGTATCAGAGAAACAGATGGACTACAGTCTGTAACTGTAGAACTACAAAGTGCAGCTATACAGTAAGTGGAGCTGATCAAATGGACAATGAGGTGGTCATGATGTTATGTCTGATTGGTGTACATTTCATAACGATCCTTTAAAGATGGACATTTGAAGCTTGTAAAAGGCATTTTTTGTTTGATTTGAAGTTACAGACATTATAATAACAGTTATGTTGCCGCTCATATTCACATTACATGTCATATCTAGGACTTCCAGAAGGCCTAGTGTGATATAGATATATTTGGTGAATTGGTCCCTCCCATTGGAAATTAAAATGTGATTGGTCAATTCCACTGTCAGTTTGTAATTACCTTGGTGACTGTTCACATTAACTCTTTAAATATTCAGGGACATCCGCAGCTCTAAAGACTTACTACACACTTACATAACCTAATAATAACTCAGGCAGTTTGCATTACTTTTTTTGATACTATTTTTGATCCCACAACCGGGGAAATTCCACCCCTGCATTTAACCCATCCGTGAAGTGAAACACCACATTCACACTAGTGAACACACACACTAGGGGGCAGTGAGCACACTTGCCTGGAGCGGTGGGCAGCCCTATCCACGGCACCCGGGGAGCAGTTGGGGGTGAGGTGTCTTGCTCAAGGACACCTCAGTCATGGACTGTCGGCCCTGGGGATCAAACCGGCAACCTTCCGGTCACAGGGCCAGATCCCTAAACTCCAGCCCACAACTGCCCCACTATAGTCCGTGCAATTACTGAATAATAAGCCTAAGTGTGTAATAAGTCTGGGATTTGAATGGGGTTAAGCCTTTTGTGGAGCTCTTGAAGTCCTAACCAATGGAAAAGTATGCTTGATTGTATCTATTCAGAATTTAACCCTTTCATTTTTAACTAAGATTTAATGGTGGAGCAAGAGTGCAATCCTTCATTCATGATCATTGTAATAAATAGGAATATACAAAAAATTAGACATGCACAGTATTTTTTTTTCCACAAAAATCATTATGCCTTTACTAAAGGCTTAGGACACTGTATGGGTTTCCCTGCACTATAGTTCAATTGCACATTAACTTTGGCTTCCGTTGGTGTTTAACTGTGTGGAAACCTCTTCAGCGCTGATCGATTTTACATTCCCTTTCATTGCTTTCATTCTACATTTTAGCTGTTAATATTCGTTTTCCTATTTCAGATAAACAAGCCTGGAGTTATACTTAACAACTAATACCCACTGTATAAATACAAAATGAATGTCATTTCTATCCTTAATATTTCTAGAAATAAAACCAGCTTATGTTCTATAAGATCACAGGTTCTGCCCGTAGCTCATAAAGACTGATCTTATGATTTATGATTTATTAAGGATACCAATACCTCGTGTGAGAGGCAGATCCTGCAGAATTACAGGATGTGCTGTGACAGGATGATGTGTCTTAGTTGTCTCTCTATTGCATGCACTCCTCTCCTTCTCTCTCTCTCGCTTGCTCTCTCTCTCTTTCTCTTTGCTCTTGTGCATCTTTGATGTTTGGCTGACAGCTGTAGATTAATTACTACCTGCCAGCCGTTACTTAAAAATTAATCCATAGAAGATTCTACTAGGATGATAAATCATTCAGTCTTGCAACATCTGAAAAGAAGACTCTCTTGAAGTAGGTTGTATGGAGAAGTTTATGAAGTGCGAAATATCTGGAGTCCCTTCTGTGCTCAAGCCTTACAGTACAAAGCAACGATATAAAACAGAGATGGCCAATATAGGTCTATATTATAGATACAGCAAATAAAATTTCACTGTAGCCCAATAACATGATTGTGAATGAATTACTGTATGATTGTAAAGTAGAAAAAAAAGGTACAAGCCATATCTTGTAAAAGGGGAGGGGCTAAGGGCTGGTTTAGAAGTCATTGTGTTCCTTACAACATAAATCATATAAAATCCAACGTTCCAAAGTATGCAAAGTTGTGAGTTCTTGGGGTGATATTACTTGATACTACTTTCGTGAAGAAAGGACCACGTTAAAAAAAAAATTATATATATATATATATATATATATATATATATATATATATATATATATATGAATTATTTAATATTTTATTATATTTTATTTTATAATATTATTTATATTATATGTAATAATATTTTTTAAATTATTATTTTATATTATATTTTATTATATATAAATTGCCCCTAGGTGTGAGTGTGAGTGATTGTGTATGTCTGTTTGTCTGCCCTCCGATGGACTGGCGACCGGTCCAGGGTGTGTAGGCTCTAGCATCCCCTGTGACCCTGAGGGAGAAGTGGCTTAGAAGATGTGTGTGTATTCATTTTTACTCTAAACAGGGCATTGTCATAGGCTGCCACCTTCAGTTTTGAAATTTCGACCATGCTAAATCTGCCCCAGTCAACTGAAAATTATATTATTGTGATAGGGAAGTGTCTAGAAGTAGACATCTGTGCGGGACTATTTTTCAATCCTGCTCCCACCTGCTCCCATGAGATTTAATCCCACTCCAGCAGAAAATCAGAATCATTTCTCCTGCTCCGCCCACAATGAAACTATTTTTCCTGCTCCCACCCACGCAGTCCAACGCACATCCAATATCTAACACAGCCTAATCATAAATACATTATCCTCGGCTGAAATGACCGGCCAGTCATGGTCATCAGGCTTATTGTGAAGTAACTTCACCCATTGTCATTTATTCCAAGTAAACACAAAGCAGGAATTAAACCACAGATGTGTTTTATCTGTGGCCATTAGACTGAAGGTCCCACCGTCTCTCTAATGCCTGATTCCCACATGCTGACTCAACATGGTGTAAGAAAAGTGGCAGCGCGAGGGTCACAGTTTGTATGTACTGGCCTTTCATACATACAGGCATTTGTGCTGCATCAGTCACTTTGCTCAATAGAAATATCATGTATAAAAGTATTCAGCATGTCTGTTTATCCTCGATCGCATTGTGACCTTTTTTTAGCTTTTTACCCAATTTTCTCCCCAAAAAATTATTAAAGTGCTTATTCTTTTACATAAATGGTGTTACAACTGCAATTTCCCTCTGGGATCAATAAAGAATTCTGATTTTGATTCTGAAAATTATCAAAGGTTGAAGCCTGATAGATGAACCGGGAAATCTGTCTGCAGCACGGAATATTCAACTAGTATTTCATTAGAAATTCCATAAAAAATGCCTTTTAAAGTTTTTACAGTCTTCTGGTTAATTTTCATTGATTTTCATGGCTGACTTTAGTGTATTTAGCTGCATGACATGTATTTGAGTGGAACAAATCTGCCCAGGTCTATCCTCTATCCGGCGCTTCAGTGCGGCATCTGGGACTCTTCCACTTTTGCATGTGCAGCCTGTGTGAAAGCGCTGACCACTTAACCTGGCCACCTTTCTTCATTTTAACTGTTTTACTGTTAGATTGTTTACATGCATGATTAAGGGATTCTACATCATTTAGGCTCTTCATTAATTTGCAGGATTTCTCTTCATGCATACCTCTGCCCACTCCTGCCTGAAGGGGTCTGATTACCTGCCCGCTCCTGCAAGCAACAGATTGAAGCATCAATCTATCTAGAAGCATCAACAGCTCAAACACAAAGCGGTGGACCCTACAAACTTCCAGAGCAGGGGAGTGCTGAGAGTGAGAGCGTGTTAAAACCGCCTATCCCCTGTTTCATCACTCACTACTGAGTTCCAAACTGCCTCCGAAAGCAACATCAGCACAAGAACTGTGTGTTGGTATCTTCATGAAATGTGCTTCCATACCTAAAGTCATTATGCGTAGTACTGGCCGGATAGGGGTAAAGCATGCTGCTGGACTCTGGAGCAGTAGAAACATGCTCTCCGGTATGATGAATCATGCATCACTTCGTCTGATGGACGAATCTAAGCATGAAGGATGGCAGGGGAGTGCTACCAGCCAGAATGCTTAGTGCCAACAGTAAAGCGTGGTGGAGGAGGGATAATGATGTGAGGCTGTTTTTCATGGTTTGCTCCTGAAATTTCAAAGGAGAACATACTGGCTTTATCACTCTTGTTGGAAAAATAAGGATCTCAACTTTGCAATATTTCAGTGCTTCCTGAAGACATATCATGGTTATAGAAATATTGTGGTTAATTTATGTACACTGGCAGTCTGAAACCAAATTCAACTAACTACATGAAATTCAACGTAACCTTTATGTGGTGTGATGGGTTTGTTACTTTGTACTCTGGTGGACACACCATGTTATTGTTTTTAAATCAATATAGCCATAACAAGTTATGTAAAATACCAGATGTTTAAAATATGACAAGTGTCCAGTGTAGGGTTCTCCTGTAGCAGCTGTAGCCAGTCAGCAGCCTGTCAACCCTCATACAGACACATATACAAACACACACAGATACACACACTAAAAGCAGGCTATGTAGGAGGAGAATAGAATGAAGGACACAGCACCTCCACAGTTTAACTCTCTGCAGGTTCAGCCCAACACCACAAGTGTAATATAAATGTCTGAGGGGTGAACAGAGTGAAGGCACAAATTAGTTATTCTATACACTATATTGCCAAAAGTATTCCCTCATCCATCCAAATCATTGAATTCAGGTATTCCAATCACTTCCATGGCCACAGGTGTATAAAACCAAGCCCCTAGGCCTGCAGACTGCTTCTACAGACATTAGTGAAAGAATGGGTCGCTCTCAGGAGCTCAGTGAATTCCAGCGTGGTACCGTGATCGGACGCCACCTTTGCAACAAGTCCAGTCGTGAAATTCTCACTACTAAATATTCCACAGTCAACTGTCAGTGGCACTATAATAAAGTGGAAGTGATAGGGAACAACAGCAGCTCTGCCACGAAATGGTCAGTCACGTAAAATGGCAGAGCGGGTCAGCGGATGCTGAGGCACATAGTGTGCAGAGTTCGCCAACTTTCTGCAGAGTCAATCACTACAGACCTCCAAACATCCCGTGACCTTCAGATCAGCTCAAAAATAGCATAGAGAGCTTCATAGAATGGGTTTCCATGGTGGAGCATCACCAAGCACAATGCAAAGCGTGGAATGCAGTGGTGTAAAGCGCCACCACTGGACTCTAGAGCAGTGGGGACGTGTTCTCTGGAGTGACCAATCACGATTCTCCATCTGGCGATCCAATAGAAAAGTCTGGGTTTGTTGGTTGCCAGGAGACGGTACTTGTCTGACTGCATTGTGCCAAGTGTAAAGTTTGGTGGAGGGGGGATCATGGTGTGGGGTTGTTCTTCAGGAGTTGGGCTTGACCCTTTTTTTCCAGTGAAAGCAACTCTTATTACTTCAGCAGACCAAAAGATTTTGGACAATTTCATGCTCCCAACTTTGTGGGAACAGTTTGGGGACGGCCCCTTCTTGTGCCAACATGACTGTGCACCAGTGCATAAAGCAGGTCTATACATAGATGATGGATTAAGAATGGGATATTCACTCAAGTTCATATGCGTGTGAAGGCAGACGAGTGAATACTTTTGGAAATATACTGTATGTTCTTCACAGAAAGCCAAGAATCTGTGCCTGAATTAATAATAAATCACATAATTTCTTCTTTTGGTAAACACTGAAAATGGGTCCCACAGACCTCAACACCACACAGGGTTAATAAGAGTATTAACTCCTAAATTTAACTGAAAGGCAAGACAATTTTTGGGCATTTTTGCACAGGGAAAAGTACTGTCCTACTTGCACAATTACATCGCCAAAAGCTACAGTTAATAGCCACAGACATCCACACTTTCACTGCATAAATATCCCTCAACCTTGGAGGAAAGGTTGTGCCTGTAGCTAAAACTCAAACTTTAATATATTTGCAGCATTAAGAAATTGCACTGGTAATGCACAAAAGACTCATTCATCAAAAGTAGCTACACTCCTGGCTATATTTATTGAATGTTGTTCATTTTGATAAAGCGATATCGACTCCATTACAGCCAAATACTGGTGTGGTCTAATGTACCAAGTGGTAATCAATTACAAACGCCTAGGAGGTTTCCTGCACTTTAAAAGAACAGCTAATGGGTTTTCTTTTCAAAGGTTCTAATTACTGTTACTTTTCTTCTTGTTAAATATATTCTTGTTTAAGGTCATTGATCCAGAATGTGATCTCACTACTTTTGTTTTTCATGTTGTCTCTCTGTGATAAACACTCCAATTAGTTTTATAATTATCATATTATCACATCACATACCAAAGTTTACCATACCAAGTTCATTCCAAAGTTTTTTTACAAAGCTTTTTTATCCCAAAAAGCAGTTGACAGTAAATAATAACAAAGCAGGGGATTTCAGAGTTGCGAAGGACAAAGAGGGTAGTAACAAGGGGGGCAATGTAACATCCCCAATCAGACATAAACTATGGCATCTCTAATATCTTTAGATAGATATTTCTTGTACTTTTTATTGTACAAGCACTTAAAGACTGTGTGACATAATTGAAATCAGCTCCACTTACTTTGTAGCTGCACTTTGCAGTTACAGACTGTAGTCCATCTGTTTCTCTGATACTTTGTTACCCCCTTTTACCCTGTTCTTCAGTGGTCAGGACCTCCATGAACCCTCACAGAGCAGGTACTATTAGGGTGGTGGATCATTCTCAGCACTGCAGTAACACTGGCGTGGTGGTGGTGTGTCCACTCTATTAGATGCTCCTACCTTGTCAGTCCACCTTGTAGATGTAAAGTCAGAGATGAGTGTAATGAGAAGCGATGAGGAGGTGGACACGTGCGGAGACAAGCAAGATTATATTCAGAGCAAATCCAGGGTCATGGTCAAGACAGTCCAAGTTCACTGAGCCAACACGAAAAGCAGGAGGGATGGACATAACAAAATAAACACAGAATTCAAAACAATACACTTCAAACAGTACAAACAACACTAACAATACAAAGACCAACAAACAACTAGGAAAAATACAGGGCTTAAAAACAAGAGGGCTAACAAGGGATAACAGGACACGGGTGGAAAACACAGGTGGTAACAATCATGGGCGGAGTCAGAAAACAAGGGGGCTGGACTGAGAAGGAATCAAAAAAAAGAAAGCACATTGACTAGATCAAAACAAAAAGCACATGGAAGACTGGGAGGGGCCAGTCGTGACAGATAGGTCATCTGCTGCTGCACAGTTTGTGTTGGTCATCCTCTAGTCCTTCATCAGTGGTCACATGACGCTGCCCACAGGAAGATGTTTGCTGGATATTTTTGGTCGGTGGACTATTCTCAGTCCAGCAGTGACACTGAGGTGTTTACAAAGTCCAGCAGCACTGCTGTATCTGATCCTATTTTTAAAAAATATATATGCTACTGTTTATAATCAGTGATAAAAATTAAATATGGCATTGTTTTGACAAAACGTTAATAACCCAGGCATTAAAGCAAATAATACCAGTGACACATAGAAGTTATGTGCTGCCTGATAAACAAGGCTATTTATAAATTAATGAAATACAGTGAGCGAGTGTGACTCGTCTTCTCAGTCCTCAAGATGCTTCCTCTCTGATGAGCCTCGACCCAAAGAAGCAGTTTAATAGAGCTGAAAATACTGTGTTAAAAAGTAATATGAGTCCTGATAATACCAGTGACCTGAACTCTGTAACAAATGAACTTAAATTAATTTTAAATAAAAAAAAACATTAATTTTTAAAATTTAATATAGTGTTAATGATAAAGTAAAAATCTGCTTTATACAACTTTCCAAGTTAAACCTCCTAAAAATCTGTTTTATACAACTTTCCAAATTAAACCTCCTAAAAATCTGTTTTATCAACTTTCCAAGTTAAACCTCCTAAAAATCTGTTTTATCAACTTTCCAAGTTAAACCTCCTAAAAATATTGTTTTATATAAAAAAATGATTGCTCAAATGTTGAGAAATGTTTTCTGATGAGCTGTTTTATAGTTGCAGAGCGACTTTGTCTTTTCTGAAATCCTGTAAAGCTGCTTTGTGACAACATCCGTTGTAAAAAGCGCTATACAAATAAATTTGATTTGATTTGATTTATGAAACAGAATAATAAAAGAAAAATCAGTGAAAACATATGGGAAAAGTGTTATTTAATCTTAGGTCAACTGTGTAAACGTACATACTGACTTTTGGAGCTGGGCCTAATATTTTAAGCATCTTTTTAAGCCCTGAAACCTTTGTGACATGGTTTCTCATCCAAAAGGAGATTGACGCTAATGCATCCTCACAAGGCTTATTTAAGGTTCGCAGTTAGACTTTAAAACCACCTTTGAGGGAACATTTACATTGATTTTACTACATCAAACAAAAAAATGGGCCGGCACAGAACGTTTATTTCTAATATAAATAGAATTAATATTTATTGTGCTTGCATACTGTTTGACAATGTGAAAATTAAAATTATATAAAGTTGAATTGGTCATTCATTCAAATAATAGTTGAAGTTGAAAAGAAGTTCTTGGAAAAGTTTTGTTTAGAAAGCTTAAGAGGTTCTGAGCCTTTAGCCACTAGAATTACTTCAATACACCTTGGCATAGATTCTAGAAGTCTCTGGTAGGGTAGAACACCAATTTTTCAAAAGACGTTCCCTTAAATGGTGGTGGAAAGAATCCAAAATCTCCAATAGGTGTTAGATCTTACTTATCTAACTTACATCTTTTTCATATGGAAGCATTCAGTGGATAGGGGCAGCGTAATCTTGGAAGAGACCATTCCTATTAGGATTAAAAGGTGATTTGTGAGAATGACTTAGTATTGATTTGCAGAGGCTCTTCTCTCTGAGTGCAAACAAACCCAAAACATACCAGGAAAATGCCCCCCACAGCATAGCGGAGCGACTAGACCCCCTCACTCTAAAGGTCAAGCCTATTAAGCCAGGCGTACACTGTGCGATTTCAGCCCAACTTTAAGCCTGATTTTCTCTGAGTCGACTACATTTCAGCTTCATCAGCCGTCGTTTGCCGTGCAGTGTGAGAGGGGAAACGAGGTCCAGTTAACTGCCCAAACGAGTTCTAATTGAGCAGTTGCACCCAAAAGCACACACAGTCACAGCCACAGCTTCTTCTACAAAATGACCACATTTGCGGCACCAACTTTCGTGTGTGACAACTTTCCTTCGTTTGACTGACTTTGAGAGGTATAAATAAATATACTGATTTTTTTATCTCTGAACTGTCTGTAGACCACCTATTCATCAGCTTCAGTGCACAGTGCGGCACAAGTTGGCTAAGCTGCTGCTGCAGTTTGTCAATGGCTGAATCTCAAACAGCCCTCTACTTTCTATGTGGTGCACTAAGTTCTGGCTTCTACCCCAAAATAGTGTTTGTCCAGTATGGAACTGTGCACACATGGCTAAATCTCAGAAGACTATATATTAGACATGTGATGCACTTATTGGGCTAAGGAGCAGCTATTTTAATATGTGGTGCAATATATAGGGAGCCATTTGAGAATCAGCCAGTGTCTTGGATCAGGACATTGGAGGCGCAGCGTGTTGTTTGAATGAAACAGCTTTATTGTAGACAAGCTGTCTGTAGGGGCTGGGTTTCATGTGCAGTGTGAGCACCCATGTTGGGTGCGAGTGTTTTCACCCAGCATATGAATGGTAGGCTTTGACCAAACATGAGGGGCGATTCAAATGTACAGTCTGAGCTGTCACCAAAGAACAAGATTTCTAAAATCGCACGGTGTACGTGTACCTGGCTTTACAGCAGCAAATGTTTGCAAGTGTTAGAGGCCCCCGAACTTTTCAGAGCTCAAATGTAATGGGGTAATCTGCTCAATTTATAAAATATAAAATGTATAAACTGTCATTTTAAATACTTGGTTTTGAGCAGATAATATAACTCTGTGCGCTTCGGAATCCATTCTGTTGCTTTCGCCAGCAGTTACATCATTAATACATAAAGTAGAATCAGTTCCAATGATACCTGTGCACACCATAACACTACCTCCACCATGCTTGACAGATGAGGTCATAAGCTTTGGATGATGAGCAGTTCCTTCCTTTCTCTGTATTCTATCTCTCTGGTTCAAGTTCTCATCTGCCCGTAATATCCTGTCCAGAACCGACAAACTCTAATCTTCTGTTTTATTTTTCAGGCTTATGAATGGTTTACATCTAGTGGCATTTACTCCGGTGAAGTCTTCTCTTGATTATTGGCTTTGAGACAGATATGCTGACTGGCTTTGGGATGTTTTTAATCTGGCCATGAGTTATGAAAGGACTTTTGTCCACCAGGGAAATAATTCTTTTGTCATCCACCACAAATGTTTTAGGCAATGTTCCAGGCCTTTTGGTGACTCTGAGCCCACCAGTGCATTCTTTCTTTATAAGAACGTACCAAATAGTTGATCTGGCCACATCTAATACTGTATTTTTGCTATCTCTCTGATTTGCTTGTTTTGATTTCTCGGCCTAATGATGTTTTCCTTCACTGGAAGTATTAGTGCTTTGCAAATGCAAATGCGAGACTTGAAATCAACTCTAGACCTTTAATTCACTTATTTGTAAATGAATTAATGAAGGAATAACACACTGCTTGGTCATGGAACAGCAGTGCAGCCAATTGCCCAATTACTAAAATGGGGGCTTTGTATTAAAATGGTTTTATTTCTCTACCACTTCCACCCAATTTGGACATAAATACCATAAAATTAAAGCTGAGGGTCTGCAATTTGAGCTCATATTCATTATTTAACCTAATTATAAAACTCCAATATGCTGAGGTAGACAGATAAAATAACAGTAATTGTGTGCACATCTAAATATTCATGGACCTGACTGTATAAAATCCTTCCTCATTTTCACATTCTGTAAAAAAATAAAAATTACAAATATGGAGGTGCAAGGTTGTGTTCTGATAGTGGTAATATGCCAGGGAGACGGGGCATCTTGTCAAACTCTTATACTTTTATTATATATTGTGGGATTAGTACATTATAGTGTAACAAATTGCATACCAACTGAAAAAATAACATTTCAGCCATATAGTTTATATTTATTACATTTTCATACCTATTTCAGTTCAGATGTAATTAAATAATGAGCGCATTTGTGACAAGTTACCCCATTTTTGCAACAAATAAAAACAATCAACTTATTTATTTACTTCAAATTTATAAGTAAATGCACTTCAGAAAAAAAAAAAAAACTTGATTAATCATTAAAAATTACTACTCATTAGCCCTCTGGAGCTCAAGGGCATTTTCTTGATTTTTGCATATATTCTTAAATTGGCCATTGATGGCACTTGCATACAACATAATACCCACATATTATATATCACAATCTTCAGAACAATCTCAGATCTCTCTAAAATGAGACCCTTGTATAGAGGGCAGTCGTGGTCTGGAAGTTAGGGAACCAGCCTTCTGACCGGAAGGTCGCCGGTTTGATTCCCTGGGTCAACAATATATGACTGAAGTATCCTTGAGCAGGACACCTGACCCCCAACTGCTTCCTGGGCACTGTGGATAGGGCTGCCCACTGCTCCAGGCAAGTGTGCTCACTGCCCCTTAGTATCTGTGTTCACTAGTGTGTATGTGGTGTTTCACTGCATGGATGGGGTAGATTACGGAGGTGAAATTTCCCAGTTGTGGGACTAATAAGGGCCACTTAATATCAATCTTTTGGCCTGGAACACTATATGAAGATAATTCAACCCTAAAGCTCAGAAGCTGAAATCCAGTTTTAAAAATTCTTCATATCTTGTGAGCAAATTGTTTTGGTGCTTGAAATGGGTTTACCAAAGTCTTAAAATGTATCCCAGCCTCTCTTCATTGACTCATAACTCTGCATGTGGGTCACGGATGATCTCATAATAAGATGGAATCAAAATGTTTGAACTATATTTCTTCACTGTACTGAGGACCATTTAATTTGACGCACCAGCGCATTCGTCCTGGAGTCTGTTAGAGCTTGTTAAAACAATCCCAACTGCAACAACTGGAAATTTATTCAATCGATCGAACAATCTTTCAAAGAAAGAATATTTCAAGCATACAAGCAAACATGCTATCGGCTATGCTAATAATGCTATCTGTATTTTTTTCTAATAGGATCCAGGTTATCTGATCTCAGACTTCACTAATTAGATTCATTGTCAGGATCACAGATCTGGCACACATAAATTGCCTGGGTACACGCTTCGTGAGCCCACTGTTTGCATATCAAATAAAGGACCCAGGTCTCGTTGGATGGCTGTGTGAGAATGGCTCAATGCAAACAAGGCACAGGCACTCATCTTCATCTGATAAAGAGTCATCCGGAGTTTGTACCCAACATCTTTTAAGGCATTGGATAAGAGTGTGTGCAAGTTTATGTGCAATTACATGTCTTGCTCCTGAAACATTGCAATTACCCTTCAATGGGATCAATGAAGTTCTATCTATCTATCTATCTATCTATCTATCTATCTATCTATCTATCTATCTATCTATCTATCTATCTATCTATCTATCTATCATCAACTTTTTTTTATTGTGTCTGCCTTTCAGCTTCAAGTGCCTCCTTCCTTGGCATGTGAGTGAGAATAGCAGTGTTTCATATGTGACAACTTGCCCCAAATTCACTGTCACAACTTGCCCCAAACTGCCAAGTTTGCTAATATTTGCCATATTTTAAGGTTAGCTTATTGCAGGACATTAACAAAGTATACATAACACTTTATTCTCTCCTCAAATAAGATGAAATGTATAATTGTGACAATTTTAACTACAAGAAAATTGTTTCAAATTATGGTGCCCCTTTGAAATAAGATTACCCTTATAAAGCATTTATGAATGACTTAACATTAGTTTGTTAATGGTTATAAGTTAGGTCATAAACACTTCACAAATCATCAATAAGTAGTTATAACACATTAATAAAAAAGGGCAAAAGTGCCCTGTTATATCTAATGAATTTGAATGTTTGATTAAGCTGACAGGTTTAATGCTGAGTGGTGTTTATTTGCTGTAAAGGGTGTAAATGTTTATTAATGATTTTAAGGTCTTTATGACCTAATTAATAACCATGAATAAACCAATTTTAAACTATGAACCCTTTGTAAAGGTAGTCTTATTTTTAAGAGGTACTAATATATATATTATAAGATAGAAACATTATAAAGTTTGTTCTACAACATACATTAGTGTGGGCAGTCATTTACCAAAGAATTTGTGACTATTGAGATGGAAAGTTGACGCGTGGGCAGCAGTGGGCTGCACTTCAGCTGGATGTACAAAGAGTCCTATGAAGCAAAGCCCCACAATTGTGTAACAGCTATGTTTGAGGTTTAGAGATTTGATGTAAAAAAAATAAAAAAGAAAAAGAAAAAAAGAACAAAAAAACGTTATGATGAAATTTTAATAAACCTGGCAGTGACTGTGGTAGAAAAGGTAGCAGAGTGTGTGCCATGTCCCCACATACAAGAGTTCGGTGTCATCCCACATGAGAAATGCTTTGCTGGAACATATGATGAAACCGTGAGCCCATCCAAACCAGTTGAGTTTCGAGAGGAAGGATTGCAAGATCAAAAGCATCTAGAGGCAAAGAGAAACTCCAATTAGGGGCAAATGTATGCAATTTGATAATTTACGATTCCCATTGAGACAACGATAAAATAGACTTCTAAGCTCTACAGTTCCTTCTTGTTTATGCATGAAAGGAGGACTTGAATAATGTGGAAGAACTTTAGATGGAAAAGTGGTCTGGTCCCTAGTGTGGACATGTTACGAGGAAGACAATCCTGGGCCCTGCTGAGACGCCACTGGTGATATAGAAATCCTCTTCATTAACTCATGAGAATTAGAATGGAAACCCTTTGTGAGGTCATGAAGGGTTTTACAGTGTGATTGAGATTCTGAAGTATATTGCGTGTGATGCAGATTATAAGATTCGTTCAAACATAAGACAAGATTCAAGGTTTTTTATCTTCTTCACTGGAGTTATAGCTTCAGTGGGTGTTATATAGCATAAGGATTCCAGACCAAAAGAGAATTAAAAGCATTTGGCATGAGTGGTTCTGTTTATAGGGAGCCAAGACTGTCAGTGTCATCTTTAGTCCAGTAACTAAGGATTTCAGTAAAAACATATTTATATCTGACCAGAAATGTCTAATCAAGACTTTGCTCCTTCATATTTATAAACTTCAAGACATTTTTCCCCTATGCAACCTAAAATAAGTAGACTCTTACATTCAATACACATCACAATCAGGCCTGGCTATACACTTAGGTTGTGGAAGATTGTGGTAGCCAGTCTCACAGCACCAGTAGACTGGACTAAACCCTTTCCATTGAGCAAGGTGAGACAAGTGCCCTGTAGTTGACCCAAACCAATACATAGAGGCTGTGAAATATTTAAGCAACAGAACATGAGAGGGAGCGTGTTAACTAGATCATCACAGCCGTGATGTTATTTGCGATAACACACAACCTCCAGTGTTCTATTGCTTTTATAAAACAGCGAAATCAATAAAGTAAGAAATAAATAAACTGGGTTGTGAATGCGCCGTTTAATATGTTTTAATGTTCGCAGTTCCTTCTGCCAAGTTATAGTTTCTTAACAAGCAGCTTGTTGCTACGTCAGAGTAACTCCACTCACTCACTGCACAGCCAGAAATTCATTCTCCGGCTCCTTACACTAAATTCCAAATTGTCATCACCACTGAGCAGCTTTTCAGTTGGCAACTGTGACAGAAGAACAGCTAAACAACCTGGAATCAGCCAGAAATGAACCCAACACCATTCGCCAAACGTGTCGTCTGATCTTCAGAGTCGGACGAAATCAGACTGAGCCATAAAACGGAGCCAATATCAGGTTCAGCTCAGTTTTGTCAGTTTTTCCAGATCAGTATTAATGTTGTTTTGTTCCAGCCGGTCTGTAAAGCTTCTTACAACCCGTTTAGTTTGGCGAATGGTGTTGGGTTCATTTTTGGTTGATTCCAGGTTGTTTAGCTGTTCTTTTGTCACAGCTGTTGACTGAAAAGCTGCTCAGTGGTGACGACAGTTTGGGAATTTAGAGTCGTCTCATCTTCAGAGTCGGACCAAATCGTCTGTCAGTCATAAAAGTCATACTTTTTTGTGGCAAAGTAAGAGTGGCTCCTACAGCGTCTCAGTGGAGTGCCACAGTGTTTATGAAAAACTTGTGCTGTTATGGTGAAATAACAGTGCGGTTAGAATGCTTATCAACTTTTATATACATCTAGGTCACCAGAGTTTTACATAATGCTTCATTTCTGTGTCAGATCATTTCTAGTCTTTAGATTTTTCAGAAATAGTGTTATCCGTCAGTCAACAGTGTTGGGCAAGTTACTAATACTTAGTTATTATTTTCAATTAATAGTTATTTCATAAGTAATTTAATAATTTGACCAGTTACTGCATATAAAAGTAATTAGTTACTGATAAAAGTAACTTTTGCATTACTTTCCAACTGTTGACATAAATTGCATATCATCAACAACATGCCAATCATTCTGTGTATCTCAGTCTGGCTTACAGATGGTGCACACAAATTCTTGGGTTTAAAATCTAATTTGGTTGGAGTGGCTCAGTAGTGCTAGAGATCTTTTGCAATTAGTATGGTAGAAGCAGGTTGTTTTACCAGGAGCTTCAGAAGATTACACGTCTTATTCTATGATGTGTTATGTCCTCACGCATATTCTACAATACACCGGTATATTTTTGTCCTTGATCTTGAGGAGGGAAAAAGTAATGTCCACTTTTCCAGAAGCTCACATAGCCCAAACTATCAGCCACTGTGTGGGCTAATGCTTATTGATTCACTCGTTTATTGCTAGATCACAAACAGGGAATTGTAGAAATAGGCCTCATTTGCCTCCATAGTCTGCAGTTATCCATTAATATTTTCCTGTTGGACAAAAATAAGAACTAACAGACCCATTTAAATTTCAGTACTTATAATTGCGTTATTTGATTTGAAAAGGTAATTAGATACATTACTCATTACTAGCAAAAGTAGTGGAGTACTTTGTAACTCATTACTTCCAACAGTTTCAATGAATCAATCAATAGATCAATCAATCAATCAATCAACACTAAACATATTGATAATAGGAACTATTAAGTAATGTATTATTATTATTATTATTATTATTATTATAGTTATATAATAATAGGTATAAAAAATGTAAAAGCAATAGCATAAATGTACGCTAAATATTAATGCTAAGTGTAATTGATTTATATACATGGCTTAGCCGTTCAGGTGGAGATGGACATACAAACACATCTCCCCAAGAATGTTAAACACGTAGCCTAATTCTATCTATTCTATCTACTAATAACACCAGTAGAACAACTTTGTGCCTTTAAGATTAAATACTAAATAATAGGGTGACACTTTATCTTGAGTGATCCTTTTAGATGAAACAAACACTCAACTGACTCTCAGTAACATGTCAGAGACATATTAGGATTAGGTTTTGGGTTGAGGTTAAGATTAGAATTAGGGCCAGGATAAGGGTTCGGATTAAGTTTTGAGTCGAGGTTAGGGTTAGGATTAGGGCCCAGGGTAGGATTAGGTTTTGGGTGGAGGTTAAGGTTAAGATTAGGGCCCAGGGTAGGATTAGGATTAGGTTTCAGTTTTAGGTTAAGGTAAGAGTTAGGACTAGGGCCAGGGTGAGGGTTAGGATTAGGTTTCAGTTTGAAGTTAAGGGTTAGGATTAGGGCCAGGGTAAGGGTTAGGATTAGGTTTTATATTGTGGTTAGGGTTAATGTTAGCATTAGGCTCAGAATTAGAATTAAGTTTTGGTTTGAGGTTAAAGTAAGGGCTAGGATTAGGGCCAGGGTGAGGGTTAGAATTAGTTTTTGGATTGAGGTAACGGTTAGTGTTAGCATTAGGCCCAGGATTAGGATTAGGTTTTGGGTTGAGGTTAAGGTAAGAGTTAGGATTAGGACCAGGGTGAGGGTTAGGATTAGGTTTTGGTTTGAGGTTAAGGTAAGAGTTAGGATTAGAACCTGGGTGAGGGTTAGGATTAGGTTTTGGTTTGAGGTTAAGGTTAGTGTTAGGATTAGGTTTGAGGTTAAGGTAAGAGTTTAGGATTAGGACCAGGGTGAGGGTGAGGATTAGGTTTTGGATTGAGGTTGAGGTTAGGATTAGGGCCAGGGTGAGGGTTAGGATTAGGTTTTGGCTTGAGGTTGTGTAAGGTTAGGTTTTGTGTAATGGAAGTAACATATTAGCAACACATCTTCTCAATGTAGGTAATGTAACAACAAAACATCTACAAGATATTTACTTCAGTTTACTCAGATGGTTCACTGCTGCTACTTCACTGATAGGTTGTTGATGTGTTTCTAATAATCTGTTAAGAGCTTACTAATCATCAACAAAGGACACCTCCAAATAAAGCTAAAGTGGGCCTTTTGCACTTTTCTGAGGGTGACTCTTTATGTTAAAAGAAAAAAATCTATACATTTTCACTTCAAGAGGGTTTTTTTCCCCTCAAAACCAAATGTACTGCTGTCACCCCTGACCCCAAATTTATAAATGTGTGACAGATTTTCTTTGTATAAATGCACAGGACAGAGGGGGGGTTTGCCTTAAGTTACCCCATAATATAAAGCAAATTAAAGACTCTTCTCTATATATCTACCTCCAAGCCACAGAATTTTAAGAACCTTTATTTTAGAGAGCGCAAATTAAGTTTAGCGCTCCCTGTTTGCTTTCTGACCATTAAAGTTTTCTGCACCCTGTCAGATTTCATTAAATTCCCACAGCAAGACATCAATATCTCCAAGGCCAAAACTTAGACTCAAAGGAATGGCTAACTAAAATGGATGCGTCATCAGTTTTTCACCTCAGCCTCTTCTTATTTCTTATAGAAAAGTGCAAAGAAAATCAATATGTGTTGATACAGATGTGAACATAATGATTTTCTTGTCTCACCCGTGATGAGATCACTTGCGGTAATGATTAGTGCATTCTAGTTCACCAGCCAATTAGTACCAAACCTCCAAACATCATGTTGAACTGCACGGACAACACATCATTAGTGGGTCTGTTAGCTCGCTGGCAGAGTGGGCTAACCCATTACGGAGAGAGCCGTGGCAAAGCAATTTGGTGCCTATCATTTAAACCCAGTATTTGAGACACAATGGGGATTATACCTTGGCACGCCTTGATTGCATTGTCTGTTAAACTACAGGGCACATGCAGTTGTCTCGTTCTTTCTGTATATCAGCGGGGTGTCAGGGGCCCCTCTGGAGAGTGTTTCATTACAGATAACAGTGGTGGAGCTCCATAGTGTCACAGGAGCCACCTGCCACTGTGGGCACCAAGGGGAGCTGGAAGTGTTTACCGTTTCCTCTGAGCTCAGGTAATAGAGAAAAGCTGTGAGTGAGGAGCACCATGAAATGGCAAACCACACTTAACACTGGCAGAGGCCAGCCACAGAGCTAGCCTAGAGTCACAAACAACATCAACAACATCTCCAATGCATATCGTTGTTGTCTGAACAAAATCTCATATTTCCAAAATGGTAACTTTACAGGAGAAGGAAAAAACCAGCTGTACTTCTAATGTAAGTCAATGGAACCAGAGTTTTTTCCAAGTAATTTTAGGCCATTTATTTTGGTATAATTGTCCTGAAATTTTCAGACAATGTAAAGGGTAACAAACATTTTCAATTTCTGTCAAAAACTGAAAAATGGATTTTGCCAGGTTTTGCCCCGACAGCAACGATATGCATGCCTATGTATGCGGTTTTCCAAGTCTACAGTGTCGTTCTCTCAAGTTCTATGATCTGTAAGTTTGGAAAGAAAACAACTGCTCAGATGTGACTCGATCAGAAGGCTCATTAGGCTCCAAGGCTACTTGTCCATGTCCTTCTGGCTCTGTTTACATGGATTTTGTCTCAATACACCAGCTTAATCAGTGTTTCTCTCTGACACTTTCAAGGCCACTGTCACTAATCACTGTTACTGCTGTTTTTCTTCGACTCCAGCTGTAGCCACTTTGGCAGACGTGATGTTTTCATGGCCATGTTTCTTGTTTGACTGAGCCGTCTTCAAACAAAGCACCAAATTATCTATTCAAAAGAAGATTTAGCCTAAACAGTCTGTATACATGGAGCAATTAACAGTATGTGTCAACATTTTCTCTTTTGGCTTTCCTTGTAGTTTGATGTTTGTGTGGGTTTATGGACCAAAAACACCATTTTGCGTTTTGTTTAATTGAGCGCACTGTTTATTTCTACTTTAAAACTGATTTATGTTAATGACATCTATTCTGACTGAAATCTCTATATTGTGGCTCATTCATAAAAACAGGCTGAGCTGAGACACATTATGGGTTCAGTTTGATCTGCTGTATGCTGACTGGTGGATATCTGGAAAAGTGTTGGTTTAAATGACACCTAAAACAATGCATTTAAAACAGGCAGGTTTTGAAGTTTAGTGTCTGTATATCAAGTGTAAAGACTGGGGAACGCATGTAATTGTTGCATTATTACAGCAACAAAATACTCTATGGCAAAATGACTGAATATCTTGGCTAATTTGTGATGAAAATCAAACTGAAAAGTGCTCACAGGGAATTTTTTTTTACTTATATTAGAAGACTTCTTACTCCAAGGGTCTAAGATGACTTTTTTTTTCAATTTAAAAAAGCTACAAATTTTGAGAAAGCTGTATAAGTTGACAAAATGAATGTCATCACAATATCTTCAATAATTCAAGGTGAACAAAAAGTACAGTTTCCGATTTTCATCACTAACAGGCAGTGAGAGCAGCAGTGGCTGCATGTTCTAGCTTCTCCTTGAGTGTAGCTTCACTCCCATTCTAGAAGTGTTATATCTGGTTTGAGGGGAACCGGAAGTTTCCACTTTGCTTTGCTTTTTTAATTTGAGCTTTGTTGAATTATCCATAGGTCTCCTGTCAGCACTGTTATGAATAGTCTAGGCATCCTCCTGTGCTAATGTAATTCTATTACTGATATTACCACATCAGCAGCGTGCTTGTAATGATATTTTAGTCTTTATGTTCTTCAGTGATATTCAAGTTTATGGCATGATAGGAAGTAAAACTAACTTTTATCAAGAGAGTCACCTGTGAAAGCTGCTATTAAACGCTATATTTTAATGGGAGACCAAACAATGTGTGAGAAGGCGGGGTTCAGGCTGGAAGTGTGAATATATTAAAGGGTCAAACGTCTTAGTGCGACTCAGTGAATGAGTAATGTGTATAACATTTAAATGTTTTTTCCTCCAAACACACACACACACACACACACGCACATTTTTTAAGCCACTTATCCTTCTGGATCACGGGGCGGGTGCTGGAGCCCATCCCAGCCGTCATCGGGTGGAAGGCAGGACACACACTGGACAGGTCGCCAGTCCATTCCAGGGCTCTAAACAAACAATTAAACCAAAATCAACCATTGTTATATATTAAAATAAATTATCCCAAATGGTGGTTGGGATATTGTAGTGGCTAACACCTCTGCTTTCTACACTGTAGACTGGGGTTCAATCCCCCACCTGGGCAAACACCCTACACTATACCAATAAGAGTCCTTGGGCAAGACTCCTAACACCACCTTGGCCTTCCTGTGTAAAATGATCAAATTGTAAGTCGCTCTGGATAAGAGCGTCAGCCAAATGCCATAAATGTAAATGTTTATTCTTGCACATAGAACATTTAGATATCTGCAGTGAGAAATGAATATATACTGCTCATTTCTCATTGCAGCTATCAAAATGTTATATGTATACATAAGAAAAAACATATTTCACTTTTAATGTAAGTCAATGCACTTTTTTTCCAAGTCATTTTGGACATTTCTTTTGGGCCATTCATCATGAAATTTACACAAAATATATAGGACCGTGGGTGTTTTCACAAAACAGCATCTCCAAAAAGGGAACTGTACAGCTTCACAGAGCAAGAAAAAATTCTTATCTCATAATGGAAGTAAACGAAGAAAATTTTTGTTTTTTTTTCCAAGTAATATTGGGCCATTTCTATTGTCTGTTCACCATGAAATTTTGACACAACATAAAAGGCAACTCCTTTTTTTTTGTTAATTATGTAAAAACACCAAAAATGAGATACAAAGGTTTGGGGACAAATAAACAAAATATATGTGTTGCATCACACATATTAATGAGCCATTAGTAATTAGTAAAATACATTAGTTAAAAAAAAAAAAAAGAATTTCTTGATTTAAAAAAGCAGAAATCCCTAGGATGAATAATATAAGCCATCTTTATATAAATAATGAATTAAATAAGTGCTACGTTTAAAAATGGCCAATATTTACCATCACGGACTCTGTCATACACACTGATGGGCCACTTCATTAAATACACCTCCTTGTATCTACATTCTTTTTCTGTTTTATCTGCTTCACTATTTATGCTGTGTAGCAGTGCAATCCACCCTCACTCATAATCAGACTGACTCTCAAGCGTCCATCCAAAAAGACCTGATAACGTCTGAGCTCACACTTTGTTGGGCTCATTCAGTATGGAGTACAGTGTTTTGGAAGGGAACCAGATTTGGGGTTGAATGACTTCCCCATTATGCATTGGGGAGATGTTGTCGACAGCTCTGCTGGAACCTGTCTGGTCCCTGGCGGTAAACTTGTCCTTCAGTTCCCTTTGGCAAAGGCTTCCCAGCTGCTTTTCCTGTGATTAAAGTGTCTGTCACTACAGTCACAGCACCAGGCCATGGAGCGCAACCTGTACAGGGACATTAGCGCGCTCAACTGTGAACCAAAAGTGAACGCGGAGGGCACAGGACGTAAGCAGACGATTGAGTATAATTCACGTCCTTGTATAAAACAAGCGTAACAACAAGAACTGTATTGCAGGGAAAAGCATTCAATTGCATGTTGAGGGTATTCCCTGCTGAAAGGACATCCTGAGAAATGCCCATTTATAATCAAAGCACTCGCCTGAAGTGGCCGGAGGTGCCACCACGCTGAGCTACCCTGCACAGAATTCCTAGCTTTCAAATGGCTTCCATGGCACCAATGCACCGGAACTGTTATGAAAGCTCTGCTGTTAAAGTGTTCGTGGCCTTCCGGGTTCTATCCAAAAGATAGAAAGGATAAAATACACTGCTGCCATATCGACTGAATGGTGAAGGCATTCAAAACAGGACAAATGTTTACCGGACAAGTTCACAGTCATTGTCACACTGTTGGTCCAACGTTATACTGTGTCTCTAATATCTGTGTAGTTACATGTGAACAACATATGCAATGACATGTAGCTACTAATGCATTAGTCACTGTTACAGATGGATTACAGACATACAGCTTATGTAAATACACGTGGATCATAATAGTTGTAACAGCCTATTTAGAAGTGTTTTTTTTCCCAGCAGTAAAAGGAAAGTATGTAATAACTTACATTAAGACATTATTAACTGTGTATCTGCCAGCTTTCCTAAAATTTACCAAGCATTTATGTTGCTAGTGCTGTGACACTGTAACCATTTTCCATTTTAAACCATTCACCCTTATCTTATATATATATATATATATATACATGTATATATACATACATGGTTTGGAAACTGTGGCTCTCTCTAAAAGACAGGAGGCTGAGCTGGAGGTGGCGGAGATGAAGATGCTGAGATTTTCGTTGGGAGTGACAAGGCTGGACAGGATTAGAAATGAGCAGATCAGAGGGACGGTGAAGGAGGAGCAGTTTGGAGATAAAGCCAGAGAGGCCAGGTTGAGATGGTTTGGACGTGTGTTGAGGAGGAATAGTGGATATATTGGGCAAAGAATGTTGGAGATGGAGCTGCCGGGTAGAAGGAGAAGAGGTAGACCTCAGAGAAGGTTCATGGATGTAGTGAAGGTGGACATGGAGATGGTTGGTGTGAATGTAGAGGAGGCAGTGGATAGGGCAAGATGGAGGCAGATGATCCACTGTGGCGACCCCTAAGGGAGTAGCCAAAAGAAGAAGATGTGTGTATATATATATATATATATATATATATATATATATATATATATATATATATAATATATTTAATAACTGCATAAGCTGCACAGCTGTAATCCATCTGCAACATTAACCGAATCATCAGTGTTGTTGCAATGTTATCCATGTGTAACTACACAGTTATTATAGATAACTAAGCGATAACACAATATAAAGTGGGAGCTTTTTTATAGCTAAATGAGTTAAATGCTACCTGGTGCTATTATTGACAACCTGCTCTGATGCTTTCTGAATAGGACTTTGTAAAGTATGTCGCCAGTTTAATTTACATGTACCTTTGAGAGATGAGAGGCATTCATTTCACTGCATTAAAAATAGTTCTCGTTCAATGATGCGGAAGCACCAGGGAGTAATGGGTGATACTACAGATGAATTTGAGATATGATGACCGCCAGCAAGACCTGCACCTGATGCTCACAAATTTAGCCGTGTGGCAAATGCTAAGAATATTCACCAATGAAAACTGCTCCATATTTCAGAACCTGCTTTTTGACAATGCCTTGACGAGCCATCAGGCCAGTAATATACTATGATTGGAGTCTCTGTATGAATATTGAATGTTGGGAAACACTTCAGTATAAAGAGTGATTATAATACCCTTATTAGGCTTTATAAAGATAGCAGCTGCTTATTTACTGGCTACCTATTACCACTTTATTAAGCAATAGCTTATCTGGGTTTCATACAATGCAGATTTTTTGCTTAACATTTTTGAGATCTATTATTATGTTCTTATTATGCTTTTTCCAAACCAATAGCTAGTAGCTAATCTACCAATCCAATCCAAACCAATTGCTAATGAACTATATTACTATTGCTATTACTATATTATTAAGCAGTAACTAGAGTAAATTGTTTATTAGTGTATTATTATCATAGTCTTGAGCACATTAAGTATCTGAGAAGTTTACTTATTTTCTTTTGATTCAAAACAAAAGCTCAATTATAAATAGTTGTATTAATTAATTAATTAATTAATTAATTAACACATACTGAGAGGTTACGTACTACGTAACTTCTAGTGCATACATCTTATTTTGACATGGTTGTATGAGCTGTGCTTATTAACATCACTTCTCATTAGTACCTATCCAGATTGACTGCATCTCACCTGATTGGCTTGGCAGAGCACTAGCTGGACGTGTTCATATCAATAAATGATGTGCAAAACATGATTTATAATAAACAAGTGCATTAAAATGCTTAATTCAGTTGTGCAGGTTTCATTTTAACTTTATCAAATGCTTGTACCTCTTGACCCATCATACTTCTGACGTTCAAAAAAGTTCTGTTATCTGACGTTTCTCTGAAAGAGAGAAGTGCATTTACACTTCTTACAAGGTTCTTTGATGGTTCTTTAGTAAAGACAATGGTTCTGTGAATGATCGAACCATTTGCATGCTTAGATGTTTTTTTATTGCATTATAATAGTTCCTCAGATTGCTGTAAGTGGTTCTGAACATGGTTCTATGTAGGACCCTTTTCAAAAGGGTTCCATATAGAACTATATGCAACACATTCTCCATCAAGCTGGAGCACTATTTCACCATGCAAAGAACCATTTAAGCAAGCAAATGGTTCTTAGAGTGTGCGTCATTCTATATAGTCCTGTATTCCATTATCTTCCCCAAAGAGCCTTTGAAGAACTCTCTTTTACTGAATGCCTTTTAAATGCGGCTCCACTAGACATTTTGACACCCAGTTGGCGGCACCAACAAGACACTAGACAGAGCTCCAAACTCTCTAATCCAAAGCCAGACTTTGGCAACCCTATTTAGACATATGTATTCTTCATGTAGACATAGGATTACACCTTTCCATGTACGTTTGCTGTAGGTTTACCTATGTGAATAGGTAACTGGGCAGTCGTGGGCTGGAGGTTAGGGAACTGGCCCTGTGACCGGAAGGTTGCTGGTTCAATCCCCAGCACCGACAGTCCATGAGTGAGGTATCCTTGAGCAAGACACCTCACCCCCAATTGCTCCCCGGGCACCGTGGATAGGGCTGCCCACCGCTCTGGGCAAGTGTGATCATTGCCCCCTAGTGTTTACTCACTAGTGTGTATGTGGTGTTTCACTTCATGGATGGGTTAATGCGGAGGTGGAATTTCCCCGTTTGTGGGATTAAAAAAGTATCACTTAACAAATAGATATGCTTCTAAACTAGCAAGCTATCTATTGCTGGGAAACTCTGCAACAACATCATTAGTCATTTTAATGTAGGGGAAAGTGGTGGATAAAAGCTGCCACTGTCCTGCTTAGTTAACCTCACTTTAAAACATCCTTGATAGTTTTAAACATTAGAACAGTTGAGCTGCTGCTGTATAGGTTTCAACATGAAAGATGCTGTTTGGACTGCATTTCCCATGAGTCTTGTGTATGCGGGGGTGTAAAAAATGTGATGGAAAATATCAATTTAAACCAGTTATCCATTCTGCTTAAGCCATAGTTGTGCAAAATGTCCTGATGTGAGGAAATAACTGGTGGGGACAATTCATCACCCTCCTTAATCTATGCCTGTGGCTAGTTTCATCATATTTGTGGCTTACTAAACTACTTATGGTCAGCCTGTAGATTAGCACTTATTGGCTTGATAAGTTAATGGCTCACAGAGGCTTAATAAGAGTGTTAAAGTCATTACAATGTCCCCTTGCACCGATGAGTTACTGCACATTCTCATTCACCTATTTAGAATTTCCTGCACTTAGCCTTGCTGGAAATCAGAAAGAATAGGTTTGATGCTGAACATTCGTGAATTCACTTGACACACTTTTGTTGATGTGTTTGGAAGTCAACATGCTGAGGAAAGTGGGTTTTGGCATAATTAGCAGAAGCTTGTGGTCTAATTATGTATGCTTTCCTCAGCCATTATGATTCTAGAGATTTACCGCCCTACGGAGTTTAGTTCCATCCCTGAGCTAACACACCTCATCCAGCTATTCAACGTCTTCAGCAGCCTCTGCAAAATGCGTGAGTGTTGGTTGGAACTCTGCCGGGTGGGAGATCTCCAGGAGCAAAGCTTTCCACCCTTTCTGCACACTTGCTGCGAATATTGTCTGAAGACCTTGATTAACTGAATAAGGTATAACCCACTTTAAGCATGAACCCACTTTTGTAGTGTGTCAACAAGCGAACATATTGATGAAACTGTGTCAAGTGAATTTGCAGAGAAGTTCAGTCCTGTAAAAAGACAAATCCAGTTTTCCTGACTTCCACTAAGATGTAGTGTAGGGGATTCTGAATAGGTGAATGTTCGTATGAATTTAAAGTACTTTCAGTGGTGTTTAATGTCCATATACATTACATGTCCAAAAGTATGTGGACGTCCCCTCCATTATTGTGTATCAGGCACAGCTATCGCTAATAGGTGTACAAAATCAAGTATGTAGCCAGGCAATCTCCACAGACAAACACTGATAGCAGAATGAATAAGAATGAGGAGCTCAGTGACTTTGAATGCACGATTGTCAAAGGATGTCACCTTTTTCCACAATTTATGGCATTTCTGCTGTGCTAGAAATGCCTAGATCAACTGTAAATGCAATTATTGTGAAATGGAAGCCTTTAGGAGCAACACCAAGTCAGCCATGTAGTGCTAGACCACTCATAGAGTGGGGCTACTGAGGCACATTGTGCATAAAAATCACCTATTCTCTGTTGCGTCACTCATTTACCAAACTGCCTTGGAAGCAACAACAGCATAAGAACTGTGCATTAAAGCTTCATGAAATGGGTTTTCAAGGCTGAGCAGCTGCACAGCTGCTGCATGATCATTATGCAGAATGCCAAGTGTTGGCTGGAGTTGTTCAAAGCATGGCACCACTGCAGTGAAAACATGTTCTTTGGAGTGATGAATAAAGCTTTACTATCTAGAAGTCTGATGGATGAATCTGTTTTTTTTCAAATGCCAGGACAATCCTACCTACCAGAATGTATAATAACCACAACAGTAAAGTTTGGTGGAGGAGGGATAATGGTCTGGAACTATTTTAGGCTGTAAGCTCAGCACTTTAGCACTTTAAAAGACCTTTTTATTCAGTATCAGTGCCTGATCACACAAATATAATTTGGACTAAATGGACTCAAATTCCCACAGGTAGACTCAAAAATCTGGTGGAAAGCTTTCACAGAAGTATGGAGGCAGTTATAGTCACAAAGGACAGAGGAAAGGGTGGTCAACTCCGTATTAATGTCAAAGATTATGTAAAAGGATGACTTAAAAATTCATATATGTCTGATGGTCATATGACTACATACTTTTGACCATATTATAAAGTGAGTCAGAATAATTTCAATTGTATAGAACTACTGCATGATGACTAACATTTGTATAGAGATATTTTCTTACTTGAATTGAGTCTCGCAGGTGGCAAATGTTCTGAAATATTATCCTTTTGATGGTACATTTTAATGGTTTCATTTCAAAATGTACCACTTTCAAGAATTTTCTCATTGTCCATGATATTCATTGTGGGGAAGAGGATTCACAAATACAATAAATATCTATACTATATTAGGATCAATACCACATTCATTATAGACATAAAAATGTGTTTTCTATTATATGGCCGATTTTCAAAAACACAGTAAATCCCAAACTGTTACCCAAATTGGATATGAAGCAATTTGGAATAAAACTCTTCATTATAGTAGAATGATAATAGTCATCCTAGAGAAACATTCACTTTTTTTAATCTATCCATAGGAGTCACTGGTGCTACTGATGGTCACTGGTGTTACACATACGAAAGGTAACACCTGAGACATTTTTAGTGAAAGATGCATTTTACAAAACGGCTACTACAGAACATCAAACCACATACTGTCAACCATGGAACATCCACTAAAATCTGTAATTTAATCAATATGTGTTTATTTTTTCACAGTTACCAAAGAATTAAGCCGGTCACACCAGCATCTTCAGCTAAAAGCTTCATTTCATATCAAGAGCTAAATGAGAATATTTCTGATAAATAATATGACACAGTGGACTCAACATCAACACAGCTTTTTTCATAGATCCTGAGAAAATAGGTAAAAGGAGGTCAAGTGATGTCATCATTTCAAAATAAGAGATTTTTTGCTATGCAGTAACACCAGTGACACGACTTGGGGACCACAACCTTCATTATATATTTTATGATATTTTGGCATTTGTTTTCTTTATGCTATTTAAACAATATATTTTGTAGAAATAGCAGAAAAAACATGTTTTTACCTGAAAATATGTCGCTCAGTCTTTACACATGACTGTGAAGACGAGCTCTTCTGTGGTGCTTGGAATTCAGCATAATTGATTTGAAAACCATTATTGCTAAATTTGGGCTGAGGAAGGTGTAATAGTTAAAATAATTCATTGTTTTATTTTAAAATATATATAAAGTGTAACCCTCACATGTTTTTCAAGTGTATTATAGCTGTAAATGCTAGGGACACAAAAATAGACATTTCCACAGAATGACGTTAAGACTAAAAATAAACAAACACATATTTACATTTACGGCATTTGGCTGATGCTCTTATCCAGAGCGACTTAAATTTCATCATTTTTTACACAGGTAGGCGAAGGTTGTGTTGGGAGTCTTGCCCAAGGACTCTTATTGGTATAGTGTAGGGTTCTTACCCAGGTGGAGGATTGAACCCCAGTCTACAGTGTAGAAGGCAGAGGTGTTATCCACTACACTCACCAACCACATAGTAAGCTAATCTTACATGTGCCCCAAACATGCAACACAGTATACAGCTTTCTATTATTTTTTAACACCCACATGCTTGGAATCAAGAATAAATGATCTCCCCAGATCATGTTGCAATGTGTGAAAGCTTGTGTTGAGCAATTTTGTTGTGTTCTGCTGCACTTCTGCCTGGATATGACCACTGTAGACAAAAAAGGTTGATGAAATAGACAGAAAGTCTTCAAGAAGTTTCATTCAAGTTTGTGATGAAGATGCTGGATGACATTCTCTGATCACACAGTTCAGTAGTGTTCTCCTCTGTACCGGCTGCTGGAAATGATGGCCAGTGTGTTGAAAGCATCAGTGCAAAGATGAAGAACATGAGTTGTGCTCAGACTCTTTTTCCTGAACCAACAGGGTAGAGTCTGTGATCTGCACTTGACAGAGCGGTCAAACTTCTGTAAGCTAGAATAAGATGTGAACGGGTCTTTGCGTCTAACTTTATAAATAGGATCCCTTTGTGGTTGTTGAGGCCCAAATTGGAAGTCTTGTTGATAAAACATTATTTTACCTGCGTCAGGCTCCAGTCCTCACGGGCCAAAACACTGCAGACTTCAGCAAATTGCCTCTTTAAACACACCTAAGTTAGCTCATCTGCTAATTAAGGCCTTAATGAACTGAAATCAGAGCATACTAACTGCTATTCTCCTCAGCACTTTGGTCTGGAAGGTCCCCAGTTTGACATGCTTGCTTTACTTGAATCTTGCCTCAAAGCATTGTCAGAACCAGGCCATAAATATCTTATGGCAGACGTCGTACGCTCTCATGAGTTGTCGTGACACATTCTGTCCTGTAATAAAACAGCATTGTTACAATTAGAGGTAACTGTCAAGACAGATGCCAAATGTTTGGTGTCTCAACAGCTAATATCATATGCTACTTTTTGCCAAGTGTACTCTAGTTATCCACCATAACATCAAACATTATTGCATATCATAATATTTTCAAGTGATTGTAAAATGATACTTTTGTTACTGAACAAAATCTAGCATCTGCCATGAGACATATATGTCATGCTATGCCAATGTTGTCCATCTAGGCTAAAATAAAATGTTTCCAAAATGTTTAAGGGACTAAAACATGGGCAATTCAGAGCACCTCTGCTAGGTCAGGTCAGATGGAGTGGTATGCCATGGGCTGGAGGTTAGGGAACCAGCCTTGTGACCAGAAGGTCACAGCTTTCATCCCCTGAGCCCGTTCATGACTGAAGTGCTCTTGAGCAAAGCACCTAACCCCTAACTGCTCCCTGGGTGCCATGGATAGGGCTGCCCACTGCTCTGGGCAAATACGCTCACCACCCCGTAGTGTATGAGGTGTGTCACTGCATGGATGGGTCAAAAGGCAGAGGTGACATTTCCCCATTGTGGGACTCATAGGGTCACTTAACGTATATGAGATTTTGGGTGTGTATCTATATTTAATTAATTCATTTGGTCAAAAAAGAGAAAGATGTGATGGAAAGCACTACTTTGCAGACTTTTGTTCAACTCCAGTTTATATGTAGCCGGCAGAGATGAGTGACAGATGAAGAATTTGTGATGTATTCTGGTAGTGTCTAGAACATAAGTTGCCTCCTACAGATGGAAGTAGTTAAGAAAAGAACCAGCCGTTATCAGGAAATAAATATTCATATCTGTGTTTGCATATGTTTAGAATGCTATATGTGTTCATTCTGAACACTGACGGCAGCTTGATTGGACCCACCCACGTTTGTCATTGGCCCACACCCAAAAAAGATTCTGTCACGCCTCAGACAGATCCTCTCAGTGTTAAGAACTCCATCTCCCAAGATACATTGGGAGAACACATGGCCTCTGACTTTCCAACAGCCTCGGAGTCCAGAGCGGACTCCATTTCCCAGGAGACTCTGAGTGATCCCAGCTTTGGTGATCAGCCACGCACCTGGCTCCGATCACAATCACCAGATTACTGACTTTCCGCACCTGTGTTAGGTGATCGCATGACTAGCTAAGATGGTACTTAAGCTAGAGCTTTAGCTCGCTCTCATTGCGAGGTATTGTTTCTTCTATGAACTTGCTGAGCAGTTTCTGATTCTCGCCATCTTGTTTTTGTGCCTGTACATTTGGACCTTGAATTTTGCCTTGCCCCTTTGGTTTTGTTTGCCTGTTTTTGGATTCCTGGTTTTGACCTTTTTGCTTGTTTTGATTACTTTATGTATTGGATTATCCTTCTGCTTTTGTCTGCCTGGTGTCATGATCACTCTGGTGATCATATACACGGTTTTGGTCTTGACCCACGCCTGCCTCTTGACGTAACACCTACTGAATTCTTACAGATTCCCAAAAAAATGACAAAAAAATCCAAAAACATAATCTCTAATTTAAAATTCTAAACTTTAAATTCGACCGATCAGCGCGGGTAAAAATTTACGTAAACCAGGCTACATTGACAATGACCTAAATATGCCTTAAACATGTCATAGCAAATGGCATAAACCATCATGACAGACTCTGTTCAGTATTTTAACAGCGTCATGACACCATTATGTATAATTGTCATCACAGATGTCATACTGTCAAACGCCATGATGGCTAATTATAGTACAAAGCCAAAAGTAGCATGTGACATAAGCTAATTAACAATAATGGCCGCTTATGTCACATTATAACCTGACAGCATTTGACATCTGCTGTGACATGTTTACAGCATGGCTATATCAATGTTATGTTGCAGAGTTCAAGTGTTACCGAAACTTGTCCCTTGGCTCTCTACATTTTATACATTTCTACATTTTCTATATTTTTTCTCGCTTACATTTTAAAGTACATTTTGCAAAACATCTCTTAACAGGATCCTACTGTGAAGGCCCAAATTCTATTTGTCATCAGCTCAGGCTTTTGATCCCTGTAAAGGTGGTTATTGGCTTTACATAAATCTGAGTCAGCCCAGCTAATATTAAAAAGAAGTGCTGAGAACTGACTGATTTCAGATGAAATATCAAGCCTCCTTCTAAAATGAAATTTCTTGACAGTTAACAGTGTTTAACCCTCTCCCTCTGTTCGCATACCCCATCGTGTGTGAAGCCGCCTCTTTCCCGAGCACTTTCAGTGGAGATTGATGACAACAGAGCGTTAGTGTGCTCACTTTAAAACTAATCACCAGCTGTCAATCCTCCGCTGGAGCCCAGAGCCCCTGCTAGCCTCCGGTGGTAAATAACTCATTCTCTCTCCCTCCGCTTTTTTCCCCTTGGCCAATTTAATCCTCCTACTGTTGCTTGTGTTAGGCCTGCATTCACTAGTAAATTGATACCTCCTTCTCTCTCTTTCTTTCTCTCTCTCTCTCTCTCTCTCTCTCTCTCTCCCCCCCTCTCCCTCTCTCTCTGATTATGGAGTAGTCAGCTGCCGGAGGGCGGGTTCAGGGCAGCAATAAGCAGTAGATAAATATTCTCTGTTTTCCATTGAATAAATAGGGCTACAAGACAGAGTCAAGAGAAGTGGACTGATCAGGGCACTTACCTATTCCTTTTGCTTGTGTCATTCATTCATTCATTCATTCATTCATTCATTCATTCATTCATTCATCCGTTCATTCATTCATTCATTCATTTCTTCTCTAGTCATTCCTTCATTCATTTATTCATTTATCCATTCATCCATCCATTCATTTGTTCGTCTGTTCATTTGTCAATTGATTCATTCAATTGTTTGTCCATTCATCCATGCGTTTGTCCATTCAGTCATCCATCCATCCATTCATTCATTCCTAATAAAAATCAATAAATGTAAAGAAACTTAACGCTGCTGTCGGAAAAAAATTTTTTTTGTTGATTTTCAGTTTTTGACATACTTTGAAAATGCATGTTGGCCTTTATATTGTGTGTAAATCTGATGAAGGATGGACCAAAAGAAATGGCCAAAACTGACTTGAAAAAAAGTCTGGTTCCATTGACTTACACTGAAAGTAATGCAGGTTTTCTCCTTCTCCTGTAAAGTTACTATTTTGGAGATATGAGGTTTTGTTCCAACCACAGCGATAAATACAGTAAACTATAACATGTAGTATGAATTTTTATTTTTTAAGTGAAAATCTTGCTTAGAAAGTTATATATATATATATAATTTTTTTCCCCCATAAGGTTTACTTTGGGTGTTTGGGTTTATGTACTAAAAACATTACAAAAATAAAGCATGAACATCTTCAAAACCTCTTTTAATCCATTACAATTAAACAGGCTGTTTTGGTCACTGTGTCTTTAAGATTGATCTAAATGGCCTATGTTCTAATTGGCCGCCCAAGACAGTCTAGGCTGAAACTAATACAGCCTAGGCTGAAACGCTTATAACTTCAGAGCGAAAGGGTGGAGCAAACCTGCCACAGGCTGAGTAGTTATATACATATAATATTTATTTTAGCCGCTTAGTTTTCATGTATAGACCTTATGGAATAATGCTGAATAATACGTTTAGGAAGTTTACAATGTTTTCCCATTAAATTAGACTTCAATAAAGTTGAGGAAATTCGTTTTTCTAATGATGTGGCCTGTTTAAATTCTGTCAGCAGCACACTGAAACATTTAAAGAAGGACTGATGAGATGAACGAGGCTTTGTATGGTAACCGTAAATTCCACCATGGACACTGGGTTTGGCAATTATTAAGCTGACACACATGAATCACTATGCATTGCTCATTTGATTGTTTGTTTTTATTTTAATACTAGTGTATTATAATTAGACCTGTCCAGCGTGTATCCTGCCTTCCGCCTGATGACAGCTGGGATAGGCTCCAGCACCCTCCTGAGGGAGAAGCGGCTTAGAAGATATGTGTGTGTGTGTGTGTGTGTGTGTGAGTGTGTCTGTGTGTGTGTGTTATAATTAAAGAATCACATATTTACTGCTCAGATAAACTGATTTATTTATCTTAAATGCCTTTTGCACAGTACAGTTGGTTGTGTTGACTAAGAAATGGATTAAAATGCACCAAATAGTCACAATGAATTCTTAGTGCACCATGGATTTGGTTGTGAGATGACCTCAACATTTAAATAGACAAAGAAACAAAAAAATACCAAATCTTTCCAACACTATCCAGTCTTTGACTTGTCTTTCCTGGGAAATGAACTAGTAAGCTAAAGGACAGACTAAAGCTAAAGGATGATTAATAATACATCATAAGCACCATAAACTATTTTAGCAAGCGATGCTGCATACAGAACAGGACATGTCTTGAAATTCAGAGCAGATCAGTCAAAAAGACTACATCAAGGTGAAAAGACTGAGGGAGGGAGATAAGAGGGGGGAAATAAGGCCACTCAAAGTTTAAGCCTTTTAGCATTTGGACACTAACTAATTAATCATAGGTAAAGTTTAATGAAGTTCTTTGTGTTTTACAGTACCCTAAGGGCAGGAGTCATTAGTTTTATACACAAAGAGCTGATGTGGCCACACGTTTTCACTCCAATCAGGCAGATGCACATCTGTTTCTGCCTGTTTGATCAGTTGGCCAGTTGCCAAGATACTGCGAATGATGGTGCCAGTAAAGATTATTTGCATGATGCCATAGAAGAACCATTTTTAGTTCCTTAACGAAGGGTTACTAAAAGGGTTCCTTACACAATGCCACAGTAGAAATACTTTGATTCCCTAGAGAAGGATCTTTGCATGATGCCATAGAAGAACCACATTTGGTTCCCCAAAGAGGGTGAGATAAAGGGTTGTTTGCATAATGCCTTAGAAGAACCGTTATTGTTTCCCTTAAAGAAGGGTGCCACTAAGGGTTCTTTGCGCTGTGTCAAAAAAGAGACACTTTTGGTTCATTGCATGATGCCAAGAAGAACCACTTTTGGTTCTCTAAAAATTGGTCCCAAAATGGGTTCTTTGCATGATGCCATAGAAGAACCACTTTTGGTTCCCTAAAAATTGGTCCCAAAAAGGGTTCTTTGCATGATGCCATAGAAGAACCACTTTTGATTCCCTAAACAAGGGTCCCAAAAAGGGTTCTTTGCAAAATGCCATAGAAGAACCACTTTTAGCTCCATAAAGAAGGGACACATTTTGGTTCTTTGGATGATGCCATAGAAGAACCACTTTTGATTCCCTAAACAAGGGTCCCAAAAAGGGTTCTTTGCAAAATGCCATAGAAGAACCACTTTTAGCTCCATAAAGAAGGGACACATTTTGGTTCTTTGGATGATGCCGTAGAAGAACCACTTTTGGTTCCCTAAAAATTGGTCCCAAAAAGGCTTCTTTGCATGATGCCATAGAAGAACCACTTTTAGCTCCATAAAGAAGGGACACATTTTGGTTCTTTGGATGATGCCATAGAAGAACCACTTTTGGTTCCCTAAAAATTGGTCCCAAAAAGGCTTCTTTGCATGATGCCATAGAAGAACCACTTTTAGCTCCATAAAGAAGGGACACATTTTGGTTCTTTGGATGATGCCATAGAAGAACCACTTTTGGTTCCCTAAAAATTGGTCCCAAAAAGGCTTCTTTGCATGATGCCATAGAAGAACCACTTTTGGTTCCCTAAAAAGGGGTCCCAAAAAGGATTCTTTGCACAATACCATAGAAGATCCACTATTGTTTTTTTGCATGATGCGACAGAAGAACCACTTTTGATTCCTTAGAGAAGGGTCACAAAAAGAATTACTTGCACAATGTCATAGAAGAACCACTTTAAGTTCTTTGCATGGCGCGATTAAAGAACCTCATTTGATTCCCTAATACAATATTTCAGTAGATAGTTTATCGGAAAACTCTTGTGTGTGTCTTTGATTGTGTTTGCTTGTGAAGAACCTTTCACTTTTAAATTGGTGTAGCATCTTTCTTATGTCAAAAAGTTCTTTCACTCACAAACTAGATCCAAACAATTTAACACTGTGTGGAGGGGCTGCAGGGTCCTGTAGTTACTGTAAAAAACAGTAACTAACAATAACGTGTGTAATTTCTGACATATGTGGTTATTTTTTTGACAGGAATAATCTGTCCTACTGTCCTTTCTGGCAGTTTACATTGTGAAGCAGAAGAGATTCCCATGTTAAAACAGAAAAAAAACAATATTCATGGTTCTAAGCATCTCATTTATCCGAGCAGCTTACAGTCTTTCTTTAGTACAAGCCTGTTTAGATGAACTTCTCTCTACTGGCTCTGAAACAGGTTTCTTAACGCTGTAATTCATTTTGATTCCAGGTCATGAAGTATTAAAGATGCTTCCAGAGTGCATCAGGCATGATAGTGATTATGATGTAAAGAAGCTCTACCGTAAGCAGTGAGAATTCTGCCCTGCTGCTAACCTTTGCATAATGTAGATTAATTTTGCTGGACATAACTATTATATAACATAACCTTAACTGACTGATCCAGCTCTGTTTGCTGCATTTATGATTCCCCATCCACAACCCCCTGCAGCACAGATCCCTTCCTCTTCACAATCAACCAAATGATGGCAACAAAGCAAACACTCTAATTTATTCATAATCCGTTTCATCATGGAGGGCAAAGACAGCGGTTCGAAACATAAAGGTGGAATGATGGGAGAATTTCCTTCAAAGCAAAGCATACACTGACTTGATCACTGTTCTGCCTTTCAAATGCCAATCATTTTGAACTCATGAGAATGCAGAGTCAAAAATTCAGCAGGCTTTGACTTGTGGGCTAGAGCCTAGCTTCTTTTCATTTACAGTTCTGTGGAAGAAAAAACAAGTTGCACCTCATTTTTTTTTAGTGGAATGCATTAATCTCTGCTTCAAGATTTACAATAGTGGAGATACTCACCTTGATAAGGCCCAAGAAGGTAAGACATTCTTTTTACTGATCTTCCAAAAAAGTTTTCTTCTCCAGAACAACCCTGAAAACTATGAAAAGAAAGTTGCATTCTGTTTACAGGAAAATGCCCAGAAGTCAATTATATCTATTTCCTATCTTACGCTGTATCTATTATATCTGTTTGGCTGTATGGTTAATGTATTGTAATTGAAATTACAATGTACTAGAAAGGAATTACATACATTATATTTCCAAACATTCACTCACCCATCCAAATCATTGAATTCAGCTGTTCCAATCACTTCCACAGGTGTATAAAGCTGAGCCCCTAGTCCTGCAGACTGCTTCTACAGACATTAGTGAAAGAATGGGTCGCTCGCAGGAGCTCAGTGAATTCCAGCGAGGTACCGTGATCGGACGCCACCTGTGTAACAAGTCCAGCCGTGATATTTCCTCACTACTAAATATTCCACAGTCCACTGTCAGTGGGATTATAACAAAGTGGAAGCGATTGGGAACGACAGCAACTCAGCCACGAAGTGGTCAGCCACGTAAAATAACAGAGCGGGGTCAGCAGATGCTGAGGTGCATAGTGCACAGAGGACCTCCAAACTTCATGTGGCCTTGAGATCAGCTTAAGAACAGCATAGAGAGCTTCATGGAATGGGTTTCCTTGGCCGATCAGCTGCATCCAAGCCTCACATCACCAAACGCAGTGCAAACTGTTGAATACAGTGGTGTAAAACACCGCCACTAGACTTTTTGACATAATCTGAAAATGCCTGTTGTCCTTTACATTATGAATGAAGCTTATGATGAATGGATCAAAAGAAACAGCCCAAAATGAAAAAAAGTCTGGTTCCATTGACTTACATTAAAAGCAAAGTATTTTTTTTTCCCTCTCCTGTAAAGTATTTTGGAGATACAAGGTTTTGTTTCGACAGCAGCAATATGTACATGCTTAATTGGTTATGCAATGAATTTTACTTTGGATTTAAATTCTGTATAGATAGGTTTGAGTCCGCTCTTTCTTTTTTTCCCCCATTTGTTTTAATGTCAGAAAATGACAAAACATGTCAATGAATTTTTTTCTGTAAACTGTACAATTTTCTATTACATTTTTCCATCAAATTCAGATTCTAATAAGGAACAAAGAACTCTTCCTCTATTTACAAACACAAATGTGGTATGGAAATTTTAGAATCTCTGACTGATTGAATTCCTGCTCTTGTTTTGATTAGCTATCAGTGAGAAATAACTATTTACTAATTAATCGAATTATACTTTTGTTATCACCAAAGGTAACTGCAATTTCTAAAACTTAAAATTTTAGGAAATGAATAGCTTTTCCAAGGATGCACCGTTCATACCCACTCCAAATTCTGGCTTCTCTAATTGCAACCGGCAGGTCTGCTGCTCTTTAGAGACAAGCTATCACAGGTATCACAACCAGGGCTCACGGCAGGCATGCCAAGTTGTCTACGGTGAACATGCCAGACTGCTGATCCAGAGTGTGGAGACAAGATGCCAACCGCAGCTGGGACATCTGGAGAGCATCCAAGAGCCAGTCCTGTTTGATACGTTGACCTTCGAGGAGCCTAGGGCAGGTTCTTGTGCCAGCTGAGTCCTTGAATGGCAATGTGTGATGGAGCACCGTGCCGATAATGCCGGCCACTGGAACTCAAAGCTGCCCAATTCTGAGCCAACAACAAAGCCTGTCTCTGAGCAAGGGTTTGTCAGATTACTCCAGAAGTACTCCTGTCACACTGCGATGACTGAGATCCCTGCAGACGGCTCAGTCTAAATAATTCAACCAAAGATCTCCGTCCATTTTGTAGTCCTGTTTTGAGTTTGGAGGTTGTTATGAATTCAGACACAGTTGTAGCGATCATTTAAGGACAGCTCAGTGCCATTAAGGTGCAAATTAACATTGATTTGGAAAGCAAATATTGCTCAGCTAAATCCCTGGATGCCTTGAAGGAAAGGTTTATTTATTAGTTAGGATAGCAACAAATGGTACAACCCTACGAGAGAGAAGAGTCCTAGCTGCACCTTAACACAAGCATCTATCGTCGGCCGTGCAAGGTAAGTGTACTCAAACCCACATCTTGCTGCTCAATTTCAACCAAACTCAATAGAACTGACATACAAAACAAATACATAATAACAAACCTTAAGATTTTACTGTTCTGTGGTGCTACAGCCTCTGTTTGGGAAATGACTAACAAAAGTTTATTATTAAAAGTGTGACAATGGTAAATGATGCATCCAGGGAAATTGGTACCCAGGGGACCTCTGTGTTCTTGTAGCAGGCTGCCAATAATAAATTATGAGTTCCGGGTTAAAAAAGAGAGTGATTAGCATATCAAAGGGCTTTTTTTTTGCACCATTCAGGTTCCTACGGAACGCAAATGGGGAGCAGACAGGCTCAGGGCAACTTTGCGCTCCGGATCGCACAGCTAGATAATTGTGGCAAGCGTTGTGGAAAAAAGGAGGGAGAAAAACCAGAATAACCTGGAGCTCATTCGGGTCTATTAACATCTACGCTGCTTTTGTGCTTTGTCTGTGCTAGCAGGATAGCATAGCAAAGGGCAAATGGATGTGTTCTATCGCTGTTACGTACAGTACATGTAGCCACAAGGGAAAGAAATGGAAACTTTGAACCGGATTAAAGAAACAGAGACAGATAGAATGCGAAGGGAAGAGAGGCAGAGACAGTGAGAGAGGCAGAGAGAGAGAGATTTGCTGTGTAACTGCTCTTACACCAGCCCCAGGTGGGTACATTCATTTTGAAAGTGAGTGACATGTTCTTTTTGACTGCTTTGTCTCACAGTTTCAGCTCTCCAACTTTTCCAACAGAACAAATACTAACAGGAGGAGTGGACATCCCTGCAAGGTCAAAGCCATCAAAGTGGCCATCAGTGATGCTGCAGGGTGTGGAGGCTGGCTTTGGGTCAATACGTTTTTTATGATTCATTAGCGCTGATATACTGTACTGTATACCAAACAAACCATTAGCCTCACACCTTCTAGCCACTTGAGTAACATCTGTTCAATGAACTGCAATGAAAAGCATTAACAACAAATAATGAAAGGCTTTGGTAGATAGATGCACTGCATGTAAATGGCCACTGATATGCATTTTTGGGTTGTGGCTCACAACAGGACCCACAAAGTCATGCAATGATGCTTGAAACACAACGTGATTACATGCATTTTTTTTTTAAGTTATGTATTGTGTAGTAATGAAAAATGGGTTACTTTTGATGCCACATTGAAAAATTCAAGAACTTTCCCAATTTTAAATTAGTCTCACTTCAAATTTCGCAAAACAGAAGACAAATGAACATCCTTCCTTTTTAAATAGAACGAGAACCACTGCAACCTACAACAATGGGAAAGTTGCATATTTAGCCCATGGATTTTGATTGGACATATGCCACTTTGGGGGGAGAACCACAAAAGCAGTATTGTATGTATGGTTGGAGTCATACATTTTAAAACTGGATAGAATTAAGCTCCCTGGACAAAGAAAAATAGTCACCTTGCATGTTTAATGTAGTAGTAACTTCAGGCTCCTGCAGATGGTGCTGGACAAGGGTGACTGGGCTACAGTTACCTGCAGGGTGTGCGACAGGATTCATAGATTGAGAAGAGGTGGTACAGCACAGTGAATGTCTAGTTTGATGTGTGGAAAATGGGTCGCAAAGCAGATGTTAGTGACTGGCAAGAAGGAGTGACTGCATTTTAGCCTAAGACCACAGTGTGAAGGAAATAGCTGAACTTGCAGGTGTATTGAAAAGTACAATTTTGATGAAAGTTAGCTTAAGTAGCCTTTATGACAGATGACGTCTATTGACCCAAATTCTTTACAGAGCACTTAATATCTAGGACTGTATGTCCATTTGGCAGTAATTTAAGTAAACTCTCTAGGAACGTACCATCATGTTACCCCAAAAGGCTTTACAGTACTTTGGAGTTTGGACCTCAGACTTATCTAAATAATAACTTGAACTTAGTTGACCGTAAAAGAAAGCAACGGCCACACTTGCTACAGATGCCATTGGCTCTATGATCACACTTTGCATTTGTTGTCCCTGCCATAGTGCTTATTCCCCAAACCTGACCATCACTGGTGCACACCTAGTCCTAGTTTGATTGCAACTACTTTGACTGCAGAGCACTCAATAGGTACCAGTGCTGGAGAAGAAGCGAGAGCTGCCACTTTCAGGTTCTGAAAAGCATTCATGTTTGATTTTACTTACCGGCTCAAAAAGCTCCATACTAAAGTAAACAGAGAGACTGAGGAAACAGCTGCCCTAACCCCACTGGGCATTTTCAATACTGCCAGCAGTGCTCAGCTGACACTCAAATTCATATTATTCACCCATGGTGCCGAGCGGCGGATTATTAAAGGTCATAAAACTGCCGGGATCTGTCATTGCTGTCAGCACCTCTTTGTATTTTCCTCCACACTGAGGTCATTCCGGCCCGATCCCTCGCATTTCTCACCACCTCGCTCCTCGCAGACAAACTGCAGGTACCTTCAAACGATCAGGCACAAATCAATACCTGTCAGTGGGGCCCGCTTCCTGCCGCTCTTTGTTCATCACAGGCGTTCCTCTCCCCCACCGAGGAGACGAGGCAGATAAAAGTGCAGCGGATCAGAAAGCAGAGGTGCCTCGTCATGCCGCTTCCTTAAGAGCGTGCACGTGCGGCGTCTGGGCGACACTATAATGGACCAGTTCCGTAACAGCGAACATTAATGAGCGCAGGAGCAGGCTCAGTGGAAAGCGGCCTTTGAGTGCAAAGGTCACACTCATTAAGCATCCGGTGTGTGAGCTATGCTTGGATTAGCTTGGACAAAATGTCTCCTTTCTCCGCTCTCAGTTCACACTGGTGCCATACTGGTGGGTTCGAACTGAGGAATAGGAGACTGGAAAGCAAATGTGTTTTACAGTATTTGAGCAGGACCGATAAATGTGAGAAATGACTCTTACTAGAGGTTTTCACATTTTTTGGTCAAAGTGATTTGAAATATGTGGTAATACACGGTAAAGTAATTCAGTTAATTCAATAATTCACGGTCCACTTATGACATATGCATAGTTTTGTGTACTAAAACAGACATAATTAATTATTACATGACCAGTTTCCAATCTCTCTTTGCCTTTAAGGCTGATGCAATTGTATGCAAAAGTTTGGGCGGCACTGGTCAAATGACATGCTTGGTTGATTTTTAAAATAAAATGAAGTTTTTATACTTTTTTCAGTATGTTAATTTTTTAAAACTAATTTTCACTTCGAAAATCAATAAAATATGTAATTTAACCATTGTGTTTGCATATAAATGTACACGTAAATGAGCTCTGTTCTCTTCAATGTGCCTTATTAAAGCAAACTGGGACAGTTTGGGGCAGTCATGGGCTGGAGGTTAGGGAACCAGCCTCGTGACCGGAAGGTCACTGGTTCGATCCCCAGAGCCGACAGCACATGACTGAGGTGTCCTTGAGCAAAACACACAACTGCTCCCTGGGCGCTGCGGATTGGGCTGCCCACTGCTCCAGGCAAGTGTGCTCACTGTCCCCTAGTGTGTGTGTGCTCACTAGAGTGTATGTGGTGTTTCACTTCACGGATGGGTTAAATGCGGAGGTGAAATTTCCCTGTTGTGGGACTAATAAGGGTCTCTAAGACATAGACACTCTTTATGTGAATGGGAGGAGCTGAACTATAAGGTGTATATGTAGGCTATAAGGTGGATAGATTTAAATACATTAGATTTGACATCAAAGAATTCAAAATTCTGAAGTTTTTTGCAGCTTATGTTTCTTATCTTATGTTTCTTATGTGGGTTGTATGGACTGGGGAATAGTGCATCTTAAGTGAATGGTACATTTTGAAACAATGACTTTTCATTTTTCCAAGATAAGTAAGGATTTTTTTTGTTTCCCTTAACATGGGCCATGTTTTCCCCTTGAGCCCATGCCTCCATACTCTGGGCACAAGACTGCATTTCTAGTGCCACCTTCTTGCCTTTAAATCCAGTGAGATCTTTAATACACTAAAAAAGTACTTTTTACTTTTCAAACTTCAGCATAATTACTTGTTGTTGTAGCAGCTAATGATAGACTCAGCTGACTGTTTAACCAATAGGTGCAATAAAGGTTCCCGACAGGTTGACATTTTGGCTGTTGCAATATGAAAACACTGGTGCGTGAGCTGCATATTAAGGAGGAAGGAAGAAGGAAAAGTAGCCAAAGAAAAAAAATATTTTTCTCAATTAGTCAAGTTCTCTAAATGCCCTTTCTTAAAGAGAGACCTATGGACAAGGTTACAAATTTGGCTTGAGGGGTAGACTCGTGTTCGCTGCCAAGAACTCTTCTGAAGAAAAAGTACAAAAGCAGCGCACCTTACGGTCAGGATCCTGCAACTTTCTCCCAATCTGACCCCATCTTCAACTCTCAACACCAACCACTGCTAGCAGAACAGCATGACAGCATCTCCTGATGTCTTTCAAGCTGCATCAAACATCTCCATTGTTTCAGAAACAGGGATGATTGAAATCTGAGTTCCTATGACAGCTGCTGGTTCCAGGGTGGGGGGTTGAGGGAGAGGCTCGGGGTGGATTTCAGATTTTTATCCGAAGTAGTGAGAGCAAAGGTGAGAGTGGTTAGCTGCTTTTTTGCAGAAGCAATGGATAAATCCAGATTTGGAAAGAGACGGGACTCTGCCAGAGAGCTAATCCCATTGAAACGCAGCAGGCAAAAGACAGCCAGGCTCTGCGCGGCCTGCAGGGGCAGGGACAGGCAAAGGCAGAGCGAGTGCATCCAACGCTATCTTTAAAGGGAGGCTGCAGACGCAAGATAATCATTTTTGTTTGTCAGTCATTGCTTAATAAATCAGCCTTCCTTCTTCCTAATCCGTCCACACATGGCGGAAAAAGTGTACCTTAGAAGCTATGCATGGATTTGAAGAGCAGCGCCTGCCTAAGGGCTTCGAACGCTTCAAAACATCGCCAGTTCATTAAAAAAAAAGTGGAGAGAAAGGAAAGGAAGGTTTGCTGAGTTTGGTTTCTGTATGAGATAGTTTCATTAAACTTTTAATTTCTAACACCATAATGGAAAACCAAGAATTGTTCTTTGCTCTTTGTTCAAAGTGTATATTAATTCTGTTTACAGTAATTGGATTTCAGTAGCTTTTTTCCCCTACTGTTGCCTCGAGGTCTGCAGAAACGGAAGCATAATTTCCATTTTCCTCCACACTCTGACATGAAGCTGCACCAAAAATATTAGCACCTCCCGCATGACAAGGCCCCCACGCTAACAAAAAGTAAAAATTGCCTGGATTTCAAATGAGACGATTAGTGTGTGGGGTGTTCTGTCTGGTTAGCCGAAGGCTCCAGCTATATTTTACACTGGTTGTATTTGCTTCGTTAAGCCTTCTATAAATCACTTATCTGTTTTGCATTCAGCAGCGTGCGGTTGGCATCGTTCATAATTGATCATCATCACTTCTCTCCCGCATGTCACACCCTGCTGTATACGAAGCAAAAACAGCCCTTGACTGCCTAATTAGCCTATTTCAAAATATGAGGTGCAGTATTTCAGGCTAGAGCATTTAAAAAAAGTCTTATTAATAAACGTACCACCTCACAAGACTCCACGGAGAGCTTTAATTTGCACTGCTGCTTTGAGTATATGAACATCAGGTGATTCTGAACTTGTCTTGTATGCAGTTTTAACTCTTTTGCTTAAACCTGACTCATCCTTCACACTGTCTCAGACTCAGAGACAACAGTGATTAGATATTTAATAGCAAGATTCATGACAAATACACTATATTGCCAAAAGTATTCACTCACCCATACGAATCATTGAATTCAGGTGTTTCAATCACTTCCATGGCCACAAGTTTATAAAACCAAACACCTAGTCCTGCAGACTGCATCTACAAGATGCAGAGGTCGGCAACTTTCTGCAGAGTTAATTACTACAGACCTCCAAACTTCATGTGGCCTTCAGATCAGCTCAAAAACAGCATAGAGAGCTTCATGGAATGGGTTTCCATGGCTGAGCAGCTGCAGCCAAGCCTTACATCACCAAGCTCAATGCAAAGCGTGGAATGCAGTGGAGTAAATCGCCACCACTGGACTCTAGAGCAGTGGAGACCTGTTCTCTGGAGTGACCAATCACGATTCTCCATCTGGCAATCCAATGGACTAGTCTGGGTTTAGTGGTTGCCAGGAGAACATTACTTGCTTCACTGCATTGTGCCAAGTGTAAAGTTTGGTGGAGGGGGGATCATGGTGTGGGGTTGTTTTTCAGGAGTTGGGCTCGGCCCCTTAGTTCCCGTGAAAGGAACTCTTAAAGCTTCAGCACCAAGAGATTTTGGACAATTTCATGCTCCTAACTTTGTGGGAACAGTTTAGGGATGGCACCTTCCTGTTCCAGCGTGACTGTGCACCAGTGCACAAAGCAGGTCCAGACATGGATGAGCGAGTTTGGTGTGGAAGAACTTGACTGGCCTGCATAGAGTCCTGACCTCAACCCGATAGAGCACCTTTGGGATAAATTAGAGCAGAGACTGCGAGTCAGGCCTTCTCGTCCAACATCAGTGTCTGACCTCACAAATGCGCTTGAGAATGGTCAAGGTCACGAGATCTTTGTCATAGGAGACAGAAAATGGAGATGGAAATCTATAGGACGTTAGATAGGAAGAAAACTAAGTTTTAAATGTTGTCTTCCTCCTAAACTTGGTTTCAGAACTCCTTCAGTGTTTTTTCTTGGTTTGAGTGGATGGTAACAGATCATTAGTATATGTCTGAAGATTTTAGCCTGGTCCTCTGCCATAATAGGAGAATCTAGTTAGAGAATCTATTAGAGAATAAATATAACAGTTCTTCTCAAACATATCAAAAAATCCATTCCAGTGAAAAGTTAGGGAAGGGATGTTCAACTCTGGACCTGGAGGCCCAGTATCCAGCACAACAGATTTTCTGAATCAAGTGTGTTTGAGTAAAGAAATCATCAAACGGTGTTAGACACTGACCTCCAGGACCAGAGAGGATGACCCCTGCCTGAGGAAACTTGTCTTTTTTGGCAAGCATAGCTCTGAAGATACTTGAAATGTCTTTCTGTATTGAACTGCTATTGGTCTTTGAACTTTTTTCATTGTCCCAGTGGCCGAGTGGAGATGGACACGTACTCTGCTGCTGCACAGACTATGTCAGGACATGCCACTGACAGGTGGCTGCCAAAGGTGAGCGATATGTAACAGTTTGTCCAGCTGACCACATGTCTGTGCCTGTAAAATAAAGTTTTTTGTGGTTGTCCCTCAATGATCTTTTCTCCATCCATCCATCCATCCATCCATCCATCCATCCATCCATCCATCCATCCATCCATCCATCCATCCATTTTCTAAGCCGCCTCTCCGTCAGGGTCGCGGGGGGGATGCTGGAGCCTATCCCAGCAGTCTTCGGGCAAAAGGCAAGATACACCCTGGACAGGTCGCCAGTCCATTGCAGGGCAGCTTTTCTCCATTTATTTATTTATTACAGTAACACTTTGCTTGAATACTGCAACATAACATTCACATAAACATAACATAACTGTGTTATATAAGATGTAGAGCTAATGTCATGCATGGTATATCATTGGTATTATTATTATTAAAGGCTTATTATTCAGTAACCACAGGGAATTAAGTGTAAATTGGTTGAGCTGTTCTTAGATTATAGAAGTGTGTAATAAAACATTTTCCTGGCCATTTAAGGGGTCAATATAATATAATGTAATTTTGCCCTTAATAGAAATTGTCATAAGAAATTGTCATAATGTTCAATGTCATAACAGCTTATGTCACATGCTATTTTTGCCATGTACTCTAATTAGCTGTCATGACATCAAACTTTGTGACATATGTCATTACAATGGACTTAAAGAAAATGGATGGATGGATGGATCATTACAATTAGCAATGAATGGCAAAAAAATGACAGTTACAGTGGCCTGCAAAAGTATTTAACCCCCTTAAAACTTGAATTTACTATTTTAATGTAATATCTGTAAATATACAATTTTAAAAATCATATAATAAAAGTTCTGATAAATGCTGGTTGCACAAGTATTCTTATGCTGTGGAAGCCCCGGTGCTTACAGAGGGGTGAGGAAACACTTGGTGTGAATCATTAAAAACTAACATCCATGTGTTTGAATATCATCCCAGTGAGGAAATGGAAGGTACATCGAACCATCCAGGCACTGTGAAGACAAGGCCATCCCTCAAAATTTAGCATCACAACAAGTTAGGGACCTTGTGAGAGATGCCACAGGCAGACCAACAGTCACTTTGAAGCAGCTCAGTGGTTGAGACTGAGCTCAGTGATATCACCAAAGCTGCATACAACTGGTCTGTAAGGGAGAGTGGCTAGAAAGAAGCCATTTCTGAAGATAAACCACAGGAAAGTTTGTGTGGAATTTGCCAGAAAGCTTCCAAATGACCCAGTCAAAATGTGGGAAGAGTTGTGGTCAAATGAGAGATTTCTGGCCAACATTCCAAAGTTTGTGTGGCTGAAATCTAATATTGTTCGTTCAACAACAAAAACATCCCATCAGTGAAATATGGGGGTGGCAGCTTCATGTTGTTTATATGGTTTTTCTCAGAGGGGACTGGACATCTACTCAAAGGAAAATGTTGAATGATGGACAGAAACTTACTGCAACAGATTTAAAGCTGTTATTGCAAAAAAGGTGGTCCTCTCAAATACTAGTCTAAAAGACTTTAAACGGCACTTTTCTTTTTATAAGATCAGTCCTGCTTTATATTAAGCATCTCTAATAATTGTGTAGTTACAAATTAACAAGATATGCAGTAACAATGCATCTAGTAATATTTTAGTCACCGTTACAGATTAAGATTAATTAAGATTAAGTGACCCTTATTGGTCCCACAACGGGGAAATTTCACCCATCCATGAAGTGAAACACCACATACACTCTAGTGAGCACACACACACACACACTAGGGGGCAGTGAGCACACTTGCCTGGAGCGGTGGGCAGCCCAATCCACAGCGCCCAGGGAGCAGTTGGGGGTTAGGTGTCTTGCTCAAGGACACCTCAGTCATGTGCTGTCGGCTCTGGGGATTGAACCGGAGACCTTCCGGTCACGAGGCTGGTTCCCCAACCTCCAGCCCATGACTGCCCCAGATGGATTACAGAAGTACACCTTATGTAATTACACATGTGTATCAACTTCAGTTTTGCTGCATATAATTACACAAGTCTACCTTAATAGTTGTAACAGCTTATTTTCTCATGTAATTACACAAGGATAATAACATACATGTAATTACATGTAATCCATCTGTAACATTGCCCAAATCATCAGTAGTTAGTGTTGTTGCATATGTTATTCATGTCTAACTACACAGTTATGAGAGACACTTTATAAAGTGCTGCTATACAATTCCAAATCCCAAATTTATGCATTTTAACTTTGCAATTTTATTTCAAAGGCATATTGTTTATATATATATATATATATATGGTTAAATATATTGGTTGGAAGATTCTGTGTTTCCTTTTTAATCTAGACTGATCTGATGACATTTAAAGGCGTTGAATACTATTGCCAGGCACTGTGTTTTCCTGAGCAATATGTGGCATGACAGCTTTGGGGATTTACCATGACATTGGCGTGGTTATGTCACTGTTATGCAGCAAAGCAAATTTTAAGTAAAGCATTCTAGCTTCTTCTTAAGAATATCCATCCATCCATCCATCCATCCATCCATCCTTCCATCTGCAAATCCACAAACCCCTCTATAGATCAGGTAATTATATAATTATAATTAACAATGACCACATTTAATGGACTAAGAGCCTTGAAATAAAAATGTAAAAAACCTACATAATCATGGATGTGCAATGTTTAGAAACCAGACTATGGTTTAAATGACAGGAGGAAGCTTTCAGAATCTTTGCCCTTGCCATTCCTGTTTTCCATCTCTACACAAAAATATGAATATAAATCCCACTGATTTAAAAAAAAAGCACTTCAGAACAAACCTCTTTCCGGCCCCATCACTGCAGAGATATCTCTATGTCTGTGCATTTGTGTAGGAGTTCAACTGAGGCTACCGATGTTTTGCTCTTTATGCCTGTTGTGAATGTGCCTTCCTAATGTGTTCCACTAACCAAATCCTTCACTGTGTGCCATTTTAAAGTGGAGTTTCTTGTATGCGCTGTAAATGGGCAATGTCTGTTTGTTTGCCTGCTCTGAAGTGTTTGACTGTTAGAAAGTAGATCCAAAGCGTGAAAACTTTAAAGCGTCACTTCTAACGTGCTGCAATTGACTGAATCCAACATGCTGCGTTGGTAAATTTCCCCCTTCTTTCATCGTTTAAGTCAAATCGAATCTGTCCACATACGTTTGAGGCAGCATTTCACATTCATATATCGGCGGGATTTGTGATCCGTCGAGAAATGCCGAGTGGCTCACAAAGCTCTCTCTCTTTCTTCCCTCAACATTTATGATATGACTATTCATTCCAAGCCCAGCTCCCCCAAATCCCCCGAAATTGGCTGTAATTATTCTTGCAGAAAAGAAGCGTCCCTGTTTTTGGAAATGCCACTTTTGAGTGGTCGTCTTCTTTCAAGACCAGCCTCCTTTCATCTGGGGGGGAAGACTTTTCTCTTTACCAGTGTGGGAAAGGAAGAAGCACCATTGAATTCAGACTCCTTTTTACAAGCCTCTCAGCCTGGCCTTGGCCTTTTGAATAGGGGGCCACCTCAACTCAACTAGCTCTGCCTTTTCAAAGCTTCGCCTTTGTGCTAAAACCTGGAGACGGACTATGATTAACTTTTCATGATGATTGTTACCTTTTTTTCCCCCTCTCCAGTTCTGATGTGTATTTTTGGTCACATAAGTCGCTTAATGTTTAAACTGCACTGGAAAACCCGTTTTAATGTGCAGAAGTCGACCGATGCGATGACTGCAACTTTGCTGAGCAGAGTTTATTTGACCATAAAAAAGGGTTGAAGGTTAACAGACTTTTAAGATGCTTTAATACAGAGCTCACTTCTCCCAGTTGGGAGTACATGTGCACTGGTGCAGTGAATTACTCCTTTTGGCTATGGTTCAAAAAGTTCACCAGTCTATTTTGGCTAGGAGTGGGGCCACAATGTCAAACGCAGGGCGTCTCGCAAAAAGTTCCAAAACAAACACTTCAGAAAACTTAAGAAATATTAATGTAACATAAAATGCTCACACTGTATCAGATCAAGAGGCGAATGAGAAACCAATACAAGCCAGAATCCAAAAAAAGCTTGTCGTCAATGAAAGATTTAATGGAACTGACACTGAATCATTAAACCATCTCTGCTTTCTCCACTGCTCTTTTATAATAAGAACATCTCTGGAGTTATTATTCAAAGAGATGGCATAACGAGTTGTGCCTCATTTGTGAATGTATGCATTTCTTCATTTTTTATTTATACAGGCATTTCTTATTCTGTGTCTATATGCTAATGAGGAATTGTGTAAGAAGCTAGAAAGAATACAGACTGGTGGGAATTAGAGAGAAGAGCAGAAAGGAGAGCCTGGAGGAGGACGATGCTTTGTGAGTCGGTGTAAGTTGGTTTCTTTTACTGAATGCACTACACTCTTTAAAATGAAGGCACTTGGGAGTGATGTCATAGAAGAACCGCATATGGTTCCCTAAGTTTCCATAGAGGAAAACTGTGAATGAGCTTGAAATGCAGAGAACTTTTCACTGTTCTATCTTCCTCTCATTGATTACTGTTGTAAGCTTTTGCATACGAGTGTTATAGAAAGTCATTAAATCCTAAAACATGAATCAAAACTAAGGTCCATTTAGAGACAATTGTTGATACAAAGTTTTTTGTTTGTTGGATTATATATATATTTATTTATTTATTTATTTATTTATTCATTTATTTTAATGAACTTTCCAATTCCAACAACAACAAAACCAACAACACTACTACTATTACTTCTACAACTACTAGTATTGCTTCTACTACTGCTAATAATAATAATAATAATAATAATAATAATAATGATAATACATACAGATTTTTTAGGCTGCTTATCCTTCTGCATCACATGGAGAGCTGGAGCCTATCCTAGCGGTCATTGGGCGGAAAGCAGGAAACACTCTGGACAGGTGGCCAGTCCAACACAGGGCAGACAGACAGACAGACAGACAGACAGACAGACATATACATTCACACGCAGGGGCTATTTAGTATGTCCAGTTGGCCTGACTGCGTGTCTTTGGACTGTGGGAGGAAACTGAAGCACTCAGAACTGAGAACATACAAACTCCACACCCACTGCACCACCATGCTGCCCTATAATAATAATAATAATAATAATAATAATAATAATAATTTTATAATTGGAGTTTGATTTACACTGCAAACACCAGTGCCACCTGAAAACTAGAAAAGTGCTTTTCTGCTTCCTCTTTTTCTTTCAACCATGATTCTCCAAGTTATTTGTTAGAGAAGTTAATCGATTCACAGTAGATCAGAACCCCAAAGTAAAGTGGTGATGGCACACCGCTGGAGACAGGCTGACCGCCTGCTACATTTGCCATTCTGCCCTCATAACCAGCTGCTGTCAGCTGAGGATGGGGAATGTGCCTGCTGATGGACGAGAAACTTTTTGGAGCTTTTCATTAAATAGGTTTGACTGGGCCTGTCATTATCACTCAAGTGTGGAGCGGCGCAGCCTGGCCCACAGGAGCTTTCGCTTTGAAATTAATAAGACGACCCACACTAGAACTCCGCCATCATAGCTGTTCATCAGGGACGCTCTCTCCCGCAGGTATAGTGCCTAATGAAGAAATAAGGAGCTATTTCCAAAGGAGTCCCTGCGTTTCCAAGGTTATGTCCACTCATGCCCACTTTGAACTCATGCAGACATGATCGCTAAAGCCTGTAGGGCGTGAGGTGAGGAAGTCTAAGAAAGGTGACTGAGATCGGCTGTTTGCTTGGTGGTAGTGGGAGGTTATCAGTCAATTAGCAAAGATGGGCCTCTTTAGTTTGCACTAGAGCTGTGAGGTCACTAAAATGTAATGGATGCCTACACCTTACCAATTAGCATTGGTCAAACCATATGCACAAACCACACTTACCTTAGACCACATCTCAGAAACTCAGACAGACCTGCTTATGTGGTTTCTGACAAGGTTGCTTTTTTGAATTTGCTCTGAAGTTTCAAGGCTAATGTAGCTAATTGCTCGTGGGGTTTGGTGGACAAAATGCGATCGCTCCATTAAAATTATACAGATTTTCAAAATGTAATTTCTTTTTCCATTTTAGTCAAAGCCAGTTCCTCCCCAGTTAGTCAAAGCCAGTTCCTCTCCAATTTAGTCAAAGCCAGTTTCTTGCCCATTTTAGTCAAAGCCAGTTCCTCCCCCCATTTTAGTCAAAGTCAGTTCCTCCCCAGTTAGTCAAAGCCAGCTCCTCCCCAAGTTTAGTCAAAGCCAGCTCCTCCCCAAGTTTAGTCAAAGCCAGTTCCTCCCCAAGTTTAGTCAAAGTCAGTTCCTCCCCAATTTTAGCAAAAGCCATTTCCTCCCCATTTTATACAAAGCCAGTTCCTCCCCAGTTAGTCAAAGCCAGTTCCTCCCCAGTTAGTCAAAATGAGTTCCTTGCCCATTTTAGACAAAGCCAGTTCCTCCCCGGTTAGTCAAAGCCAGTTCCTCCCCAGTTAGTCAAAACCAGTTCCTTGCCGATTTTAGTCAAAGCCAGTTCCTCCCCAGTTAGTCAAAACCAGTTCCTTGCCGATTTTAGTCAAAGCCAGTTCCTCCCCAGTTTAGTCAAAGCCACTTCCTCCCCAGTTTATTCAAAGCCAGTTCCTCCCCAGTTTAGTCAAAGCCAGTTCCTCCCCAGTTAGTCAAAGCCAGTTCCTCCCCAGTTTAGTCAAAGCCAGTTCCTTGCCCATTTTAGACAAAGCCAGTTCCTCCCCAAGTTTAGCAAAAGCCATTTCCTCCCCATTTTATACAAAGCCAGTTCCTCCCCAGTTAGTCAAAGCCAGTTCCTCCCCAGTTTAGTCAAAGCCAGTTCCTCCCCAGTTTAGTTAAAGCCAGTTCCTCCCCAGTTTAGTCAAAGCCAGTTCCTCCCCAGTTAGTCAAAGCCAGTTCCTCTACCATTTTAGTCAAAGCCTGTTCCTCCCCAGTTAGTCAAAGCCAGTTCCTCCCCAGTTTAGTCAAAGCCACTTCCTCCCCAGTTTATTCAAAGCCAGTTCCTCCCCAGTTTAGTCAAAGCCAGTTCCTCCCCAGTTAGTCAAAGCCAGTTCCTCCCCAGTTTAGTCAAAGCCAGTTCCTTGCCCATTTTAGACAAAGCCAGTTCCTCCCCAAGTTTAGCAAAAGCCATTTCCTCCCCAGTTTATACAAAGCCAGTTCCTCCCCAGTTAGTCAAAGCCAGTTCCTCCCCAGTTTAGTCAAAGCCAGTTCCTCCCCAGTTTAGTTAAAGCCAGTTCCTCCCCAGTTTAGTCAAAGCCAGTTCCTCCCCAGTTAGTCAAAGCCAGTTCCTCTACCATTTTAGTCAAAGCCTGTTCCTCCCCAGTTAGTCAAAGCCAGTTCCTCTCCCAGAAAAAACTTCCAGTCCAGTTCATTTAAAAAAGCCAGTTCCTCTAGCCTTTTAGTTAAAGTCAGTTACTCACTCATTTTGGCTTTTAACTTTGGGACAATCCAACAAAATATTTAAGCAATTTCAACTTATTTGTGTTTCTGTTTCTTGGTTTCTTGGCGTATTGATCCTTGCTTGTTTTTCTGGATTTGTGAGCATGGATTTGCCTGGACTGATGCTGCCTGCTTGTGTACTGATCCCTTCCTTTGATGACCACAACAGAGTATTGGATTGCCTCTAATTACACCACTTTGCACAAGCATCCCGCCTCAACTCCATATCCATTACAATATTATATGTCATTACAGCATATGTGGTCCAAATTGTATAAACATACGCAGCCTTTAATATTAAATACTTATGAAGGAAATTAAAGAGGGCTTTTTCACCTAGGAAATGATTTAAGCATTGACAATTACACAGCTTTTAACCTTCCAGCTGTGGTTGTGACCAGAAAGGTGACAGTGAAACTCTGTTGCTTCAGTGTTGGCAGCAGTGTTTGGGTTTTTTTTTTTTGGATGAATCATAACTGTGTAAACACAAAATTAGACTCATCACAATTCATTACACTCAATGTCAGATGTGCTCAGAAATGTTCTCAAGTGCGCTGGAGTGTAAGGGCTCGCCTTTAGCAGCGAATCGGGCATCGCAGTGCTCATTTTTGTTTGGACTATGTTGAGCACTGATGGAAATTTTCAGTAATCACTTTACACGTAAGTGGGGCACAATTCCATTATGTTGTTTATGTTGGTCTACCAAGCAATCCAATCAGACGAAGCCTTATTAGAGCCAAGTGTCATGTTGAATTAGGAAAATAATAATAGCAATAAATAAACTTTATTCCTGGATCAGTAATCTCAGCTTTTCTTTGGTCAGATCGAAGAAGTTTGAAAGTGCATTGACTGTGCAGAAGTGATGGAACTGAAATTCAATTTGACTGCGCAGGATATTACTATGGGAGTCTGTTGCACTTTTAATTCAAACTTGATCCCAATCTTAATATAACAGATAATGAAGGCAGTAATTCAATCTGTCCCCTGTGCGCTGCAGCTAGTGAGTAATTAACCCCTGACCATCTAACCAGAAATACTTTGCTCCAGTCCACAGATCATTTGACCTTGCTAAATGAATTATACCCAATGCAAATTAAAGTTGATTACAGGATACGTACTTAAGGAGAGCCCTATCATGGTTATATTAGGTCATATTGGTTGGAAAAAAAAATAGGGAGTTGACAAAGATAGCTCCAAAAGCCCTGCAATGAGGTCAAAAACACATGTCCCACAGCCAGCGGTAACATCAATCCCTGCCAGAAGAAGAATACTACTGATCTGTAGCTTCAGAGAGAAAAAACGAGGTCAGGATTTGAAACATTTAAACGCCACATGGAGTAAAACGAATAGAAAAAATAAAAGAAGAAGATGAGGGAAAGTAGTTCAAAGTGGTTCTTTTGCCTGGAGAGAAAGCTCAAGGAAAACTTTGCTGTTGCAGCCAGGGCCGACCACATATAAATACATGGGAGGAACACAATAGCTTCATGCTGGGGCATGATGGTGTGTGTGTGTGTGTGTGTGTGTGTGTGTGTGTGTGTGGATGTGTTTGGTGAATGCATTCTCCACAGCTATGCCATATGGACAATATATTGTACTGTGATTCTGTTGCTACATAATCGTATTGCAAAATGTAAAAAATTAATCAACATCATTATTTCATAAAGGAATAGTAGTTGCAGATTTCTACAACATATAGAAAACCTTGTATCTCCAAAATGATCATTTTACAGGAGAAAGACGAAAAAAAACTTTTAATGTAAGTCAATGGAACCAGACTTTTTTCCAAGTCATTGTAGGTCATTTCTTTTAGTCCATTCACCGTGAAAGAGATATAAGATTTTCTTCCGCCAACAGCTATATATATATATATGTGTGTGTGTGTGTGTGTGTGTGTGTCTATATATATATATATATATATATATATATATATATATATATATATATATATATATAAACACCTCAGTGTCAATGCTGGACTGAGATTAGTCCACCAACCAAAAATATCCAGCCAACAGTGTCCTTCTGTGGTGCCTGAAATTTTATACAATTGATTTAGAAACCAATAAATTGCTAAATTGAGGCTCAAGAAGGTGTAATTAAAACATTGTTAAAGCAATGTATTGTTTTATTTTAAAATTTAAATACACTGTTAGCCTAACATGTTTTTTCCATGTAATATATATATAAACACTAGGGACACAAAAACGGATGTATCCATAGAACGACTCATTTATGAACAAACATTATGATGAGCACTTAACAGGACACCATTCAAGACGGTTTCTATTATTTTTGTCAAAATACTTCATACCTGTGGAGTAAATTGAATGTTCCGATTTGTTAAAACACAGAATCACAGCAAACACTAAATAACTGTGTGATTAAGTAGAAGCAGGGCTGCACATACACTTTTTGAGCAGGTAGCACTGGTACTAGGAAAGTACCAAGTGTTAAAGGACAAATTAAACTATTGTAGCCAAATCTGAGCCAAAAAAGATTTCTTCAAAGCAATAATCCCAAGAAATGCAACAATCTGTAAGAAATTCAAGTTAAAAATTGTATTCTGATTGACTATGAGGGGATTCAATTCAGGTGCCATTTTTGTGCATTGATGAGAGAGAAGAAACCCACACCAGCAGGAACTCACTGATGTATGTATATGGAAAGCAAAATATGTTATTGAATAAAGGTAAGGCTCCAAATGATTTAATATGTGATTTCTAATTAAATCAGATCATTCTAATATAGGATATAAGTTTGGTCTAAAACTTGTATGCTCAAACATTTTAGCTTTTAGTATTTTTTACTATGCAATGTTTTTTTTTTTTTTGTAAACATTTGGATTTAACCCTCACAAACCCTCAAACCTTCTGCAATGTCAGGATTGCACAGGCCAATGTTGTAATAACGATTAAAAACAAGGTGCTGTGCAGCCCCAATGGTCACCAACCTTTGTGTAGAATGTAGAGAGAATTTATGTGTTGAATGTCTTGCATACGTCTTGTTAAATCTGTGGGTCATAAAAAATCCCCACAGTCTGAGAAAAGACTTAGCAGACAACAGCAGCAGCAACATATTGCTTCTGTCTAAAACTATGCCTGTAAAGCCATCCAGTCCAGGAAGCACCTCTTTTTCCCCCTTTTTAAAAGGGTGACAATCTCATCCCCCCACTAGTATTGGAATAAGAATCAGTGGTCAGGAGCACAGGTCAGCCCCCTGCCTTTCTCCATCACTAAATAAATGCCCCTGTCACACGCCCTTCTCAGCACCAAGAAACAAGGGAGCGTGATAGAGGGCACAGCACCGAGCTTAGATCACTTGCTTTGCAATACCAGCAGGCACATAATCACAAGCAGAGCCTTAAAGTGAGCTGGGAAAGTCCACTGAAAAACGGGGGGAGAAAGGGTCAGGCTAAGACTGCTGCAAGAGAACGGACGTGCTAAACTGATATTATATGGACCATTATGCCAAATTAGTTTGCTCTCTGTTGGAAAGTGGCTGATCCGAAGCCCTAAATTTCAACTTTCAAAAGTAACATTTAAATTTTTAATTTTTTTTTTTTTTGCTATCTTTTAAATCAAAGTTAAAGATTTACATTTATTATGAGTTACGTTTTTAAATAAATAAGCTTGAGCATCAAATTTACATGTTATCATAGATGTGATGACTTATTCTCACTGAGAAAATCAACAATTAGTGTTTCACCGAGCAAATAAATGCTTACTGACCAGATTTTATTAAGTAGAGCTTTTAATGGTAATTAAACAAACAGATGACCTAACTTAGCGTGATATTTTTATTTTCCCCCTTTGGTTTCATTAAATGCTAAAGCCTTGGGAGCAAACCTACAGATTATCTTTTACAGAAGGAAGAGTCAGTGTTGTGCCACTGGGCACTGATGGCTTTAAACAGTTGAAAAACATTGCAAAGCTGGTTTGTGTTTAATGTGGGACCACATATTCTGGACTAACCAGGCCAAAATGTTCACTAAAACCCATTATGTTGTGTGTTATCTTATATTTATTTATTCATTTATTTATTGGTTCATTGATTGATTGATTGAACATTGAAGTGTGTGGACCAACAAGGTAGATCTGTCAAATAGAGTGGACACCGTGTGTAAAAACACCAGTAAAGCAGATGGACTGCAGTCAGTAACTTCAGAGCTACACAGTGCACCTGTGGTCAGTGGAGCTGATAATGGATAAAAAAATGTAGATACAGGGAGCTGGACATAATGCAGTGAAGGCATGAGAGCAAATAGTGCTATCATATTTTGGGGATATTAAGCCATGGCTGTCCCACGCTGAGACTAGTTGCACATCGGGCAGCTGGGGAAGATTTTATAATCATAAAGACCATGTTTGCTGATCTCCCACTTTTATTTATTTACTTATTTATTTATTTACAGCATGCAGCATTTTACTCATGAAGTGGATTATAGCAAACCTAAAAAACAGCACACAACAGAACAGCACTGTCAGCATCAAATGCCCCCGTGAGTCTCTAATGCTCATGTGGAGCATGTCAAAGTGTGATTAAACAAGAATAGAGCTGTAAGTCAGGCAGTCTTTCCATCCTGCTTGTTTTTTTAACTGGCTTTAATGCTTTTAAATGGCTTCACATAAACATGAGCACTTGTCCTTAGAAATAAAATGAAATAAAAATAGGGGATTGAATAGGAAGAGGGATGATTTATGATGAGGTTAGTTGTAACACTCAGTTGCTGCGATTATAAAGGAGTTCCAGGTCTGAGTGGATCAGACGCAGCAGTTTTAAAACACCTCAGTGTCACTGCTGGACTGAGAGTAGTCCACCATCCAAAAATACCCAGCCAACAGCGTCCTGTGGGCAGCGTCCTGTGACCACTGATGAAGGACTAGAGGATGACCAACAGTTCTTAGTTCCAGTGAGGGGAAATCTTAATGCTTCAGCAGACCAAGACATTTTGGACAAGTCTATGCTTCCAACTTTGTGGAACAGTTTGGTGAAGAACCTTTTCTGTTCCAGCATGACTGAGACCCAAAGCACAAAGCAAGATCCATAAAGGCATGGCTGGGTTGAGTTTGGTGTGGAAGAACTTGACTGGCCCTCATACAGTCCTGACATCAACACCTTTGGGATGAAACCGAATGGAGATTGAGAGCCAGGCCCTCCAAAATCACTGTCTCACCTCATAAATGCTCTTCTGGATGAATGGGCAGAAATTCCCACAGACAAACTCCAAAATCTTGTAGAAAGCTTCCCAGAAGAGTGGAAGGTGTTTTCTATTGAGCATAGAAAATTTAACAAAACATAATTTGATCAGTCGTGTCCAAACTTTTACATAAAACTGTACATGCTAAAAATATACTAGGGGATATGGAGAGAACAACACATGTACTAGAGAAATGAAACATAATAACTAATTTTGTTATTTACACCACACAAATACATCCATAAACATCTGTAATGTTTCAGTCTTAATAACCAAAACATGACCTATTTACTCTTGCGACCCAGCAAGAGCGAAGATAGCAGGTGTAGAGCGCTAGAAAGTGTAAGAACTTATACAAGGGTTTCTCTGATGGAAGGTGCGGTGCAACAGGCAGTCGATGTGTGGCGATTCCTCTTCAGATTGATTAGTGCCAACTCTCATTAGCATCACTTGAACTAAAATCCATTCCCCTTCTGCCTGCTTCTCTTCACATGCTGACTTGAGCCGGCTATTCTGACGTCTTAGCTGCTGCAAAGCAGTGGCTTTTGTTGCCAGCGCTGCTCTTTACACATTCGACATGGTACAAATCGGATTGTTGCCTCAGTCATCAATTCAGCACTGTCCTATTCATCTCGGAATGCTCTCCTTCTTCCGCCTTTTTGGTTGACCTCTTAAATTTGCTCAGATGCTGCCGCATCACCACAGGATTTGCTATGATCAAACACTGATGATGTGCTTTGTGGCTTTGCTGGCACTGGCATAATTCTTTACCCACACAATTTAGGCGACTGCTGACGCTCCGAGAACGCGAGGTACTGCTGACGATACTGCATCGTGGCAAATGCACCCAGAAAAAGACCAAACATTAAAGTCCTTTTGTTGAAACTGTTAAAGATTGATAAGGAAATGCTCATGGCTAACAGGTACATCATTCCAAGTGATACCAGCAAAAAAGTTGGCATGTTCTTTCCATGTGGTTGGGGTGAAGAGCGTGAACCAGAAATCATGTTTTGTAACTTTTTAGACTCTAATCCACTGATTCACTGCAGAGATATTGCATCAAACAAGGCAACTGAAATGTGAAGGTTTTTTTTTTTCTTTTGAGGGTGCTCTGCTTTAAAAAGTCTGCTTAAACCACTTAAACCACCCCTAATTTCCACCATGCACAGCAAAATTGGAGTTGAATCATCTCTTATCCTTGAAGGGCTGGAATTGAATAGCTCTGTAGGAGTTAATGCTGTTCACTTTTAGAGAGATTACAAAAGATTCTTTGGAACAATGCCATAGAAGAGCTACTTAAATTGAGCATATTGGCAGGATGGGATGTATGAATGTGTCTTTCCAAATGGCATAAAGCCTCTACAAGAGTTATTGTTTTATTATAGGCCAGGTCATGCAAGGTAAGAACCAATCAGGAACCATTCAGGAGTGTTGACTTTCCAGCAGAACAAACACTTAATGCGAAGAACTGATAGAGACACTGTGTAAAAGACATGGTTAGTCATCAATGTCATCTTGTTCACCCTGATATGATCATACTTTTATATCTATTACATTAATAGTGTATTGCAGCCAAGGCTCATCCCCTGGTCAAAAAAAGAGATAAAAACATGCCCACCTTGTAAAATGGCCATCACCCTTTTCCATCCCCCCTTTCATTCCAACCATATGGGAGATTTCCAAGGTACCCTGCTAGAAATAAAGGTACTAGGCAGGTATAGTTTTCATTCATCAAGGTACAAACAAATCTTCCGTCAAAGGTACAACAGTGGTTTTAAGGTCCGATTGTGAAAAATATGTATTTGCACCTTTTTATAACCTAATGTTTTAAAATAGAGCAATAAAATAAAAGCCTGGAGGCGAGACGGGGGTGTCGAGTCAAGTGTTCTTTCTCACCCTCTGACACACAGGTTTCCAGTCGCATCTCGGCATGTCTGTCTGACATCTCTACATGGATGGCAGCTCACCACCTGAAGCTCAATCCTACCAAGACTGAGCTGATATTCATCCCTGCAACTACAAGTCCTCATCATGATCTTGCCATCTCATTCGAGAAATCTCTGATTGTTCCATCTATAGAGGCAAGAAGTCTTGGTGCGACTCTGGATGGCCAGCTATCGTTCTCGACTCACATAGCGAACCTGACTCGATCATGCAGATATCTCCTGTACAACATCTGTAGGATCCGACCCTTCCTCAACCAAAAGGCCTACAAAGCCAAAAATGGACCAGCCTCTACCGACTTGATGGCAATGGTGAAATCTCTAACTGAACCACGAGTCCTTCGAGCTTCGAGTACAACTCGGCTTGACCCGCCATCCTTCAAGGCGCGTGGAAGGCAAGCATCGAGAATGTTCTCTGTACTGGCACCCAGGTGGTGGAACGAACTCCCACTGGATGTCCGAACAGCAGAGTCTCTTGCTGTCTTCAAACGTAGACTGAAGACCGTCTCTTTACACAGCACTTAAATGAGCACTGAGTTAAATATTGTTTGCAATATATTGTACTGCACTTATATATTTTATTTTATTGTATTGCACTGTTCTGTGTTCAACTCTGCTCCTTTTTCTCTCGGTATCTATAGTGACTTGTTTCTAGTAGTATCTGCTAGAGTCTTTTTCTCTAAGCTATTGGTAACTAGCAAAGACACTTTCTCTAGACAGACAAAGCACTTCTTGTAAGTGGCTCTGGATAAGAGCGTCTGCTAAATGCTGTAAATGTAAATATAAATGTAATACGACTTAGAAAATATCATTTCAGTGGATTATGGTTCAGTCATATTCCCTGAGTAAAGGTACTGAGATGTACCCTTGAGGGTACCACCCAGTGCCAAGAGGGGTACTGCCCCAGTGACCTTTTTTTTCTAAGAGTGTCCAGGAGTCCTTGATGTAAGATGTTTTGCCAGTAGGTTTCTCACCAAAATAAGTTTGAAGAATACTGTTGGTTGCATTTGAGCAAAGTTTGGGTTAGAGATTTGGGCTGGACCTGGCAACCGTGCCCAGGCTGAGAACACAATAAAAATATACAGCCTGATCTGGAGATTCTATTTCTTTCTATTATAATCCTGAATCAGTTGGAGATGTCTAAAAATGAAGGTGCTGTCTTTCAATAGGTAAATATATTAAACTGACTATAAATGGCAAAATATAAGATAAAAAGTCAGAATTGCTGGCTGCATCTGCAGAATGAAAACTGCTGCAGGGTTGCTTATGGTGATGGGTGTTACCATCACACCTGATATTCTGAATGTAGTGACTGGTAATTGCTGCGAAGAGTTTTGTTATGCTAAATAAATTTCTAATAAAAGAAATATGTCGAGAGGCACCAAGAGATGATCTAGCATTGCCTGTAGTGAGCAGCACTGAGTACCGTGTATCTTCCAGTTTTCTGGAGGGACCAGATCTCCAGAGGGCTATGCTAGAGACCTGCTCAGAAACCACAAAACGATGTCCTACAGGGGACGTGACTGACCCCAGTGCTAACTGAATTGTGGCCACTGTAATACAATGAAAAAATAAGGTTGTAGATTGTTTCATAGGACCCAACTCCCAAAGGCCGACCCCCCAACCCCCCCCCCCCCACCCTTTTTTCAGTTCAACCCAACATGCCCCCTGCAATTTGCATATCATGATCGGAACCACAACATAAAAACAAAAGACGTGTACAGGTTGTGCTTAAAACCTTGCCCATCCACCTTTGTAAGTAAATAAAAATCAGAACCAGTGATGTGGGTTTAGAATTTAAAAAGCAACACGATGTTTCTCCAGTCTCCCTTCAACAGCCTCTCCACCAGTGACAGCTAATTATGAATAATAAAGTAGGCCTGTAAATGATTGCCTTTTGAGTCATTAGTGCACTTCAAGCAGAAAGTAGGTCGTATTCATTTGAATGCACCCATCGGTCCAGCCTTGGCTCTGAACGAACCGAAGACTCATTAGGAAGAAGATTTCGGAGGAATGGCGACTTTAGTGCACCCTTAACCACATGTGGAGATCTCAGTGCAAGATCTTATTGAAAAAGACTCTCCCAGAGGGACCGGCGTAGCCTAATGATTAGCCACATACTTAAAACATTCTATTTCTATGGACGATGGAATTAGTTTACCGTGGAGTTGCATCACATAATAAAAACTGCCGCAGTACATAAAGGAGGAAATTGCATATGAGATGCTACTTGTGGGTTATTAGCCTTAGCTTACTGTGGCATACGCCCATCACCGTTGGCGCCCGGGGGCGGGTGCATGCCACACTTACCTTTTAGCCTGTCAGCCTATTCCTAGAGGCGGAAAACGACTAATTACACTCCTGTTACAGCAGTTAATTAGCTGAATTTTTTTGGGTTTTAGTAACTAAATACAGCCATTTTACTTTGACTTCAGCTTGTTTCTAATACACCTACCTGTTTTCATTTCTAATGACTGTGTAAGTAAACAAAAATAACAAACAAACAACCAGAGCTTTTCACAACTGTACCTGAGAAAGCAATGAACTGTCTGGCTAACTAATCATAGGTAAATAGCTAATGCGTTCTTTTATTATTTGTTTCTTTTTATTGAGACACACAAAGTAACTGTATTAAATTGGAATTCCATGGTTTCTTTTGCTAAATGTCTAACAAGTTTAACCTAATCATGTAAACAAATTACACAGTTGTGTGGTAGGAAATGGCTTATTTTTGAACTTATTGACTCAGATTTCTTTTCAATGGTGGTGATAGGAACCAGGGGTCACCATGTGTACAATTGCAAATATAGCCATTTCATTTACAATCCAAAATGACCAAAGCTGCTCTTATCCTATGAGTTTGTCCATGTAATGTTTAAGGTAGTAAAATTATTTGTAGATCTGGGAAAAATAAAAAATCTATCTTTGGGGACTATTTTGCCTTACAGCACCTTGCATGCACCGATCCACCATTATTACTTCATTTATATATTTTTTATTTTTCAGACCAAAACCATTGTCTCCAAACAATGTCTTAGATACTAGACAGCTTGTTTGGAATCTTTCATATAATAACGTTATATATATGGTTGCTTTTTGAGGCATTAAACTCTTCAGGTGTCTGGTTCCTATCACCAACATTGTCATCAAGTCTGACACAGTATGTTTCTCTAGAATGGCACATTTTACATTAAACCAACCTGAATGAGTGTTTATATCTCTATCATTTTATTATATAGAAATGTTGAAAAACTGAATGTATAGTATTTCCCTTTTAAGGCTTAAGGTTCTACATTTAATCTATGTTCTATTGTGAGTGCCTATAAGTGACTTGAGCTAATATGAACTAACATTCAAGATAATATAATGACTAAAATGAACCTTTGAACCTTTTATCTGTAACATGCATAGTAAAATAATTCAAAGTATTACATGAGGAGATTTTCCACAGACAGCTTTTATCTTACAAGATTATTTCTGAGGTTGAGGTTGACAGGCGGATTGGTGTGGCGTCTGCAGTAATGCGGACCCTAAACCGGTCCGTCATGGTGAAGAGAGAGCTGAGCCAGAAGGCAAAGCTATCAATTTATTGGTCAATCTACGTTCCAACCCTCACCTATGGTCACGAGCTTTGGGTAGATGAGATATGAGAATGAGATCGCGGATACAAGTGGTGGAAATGAGCTTCCTCCGCAGGGTCGCCGGGCTCTCCCTTAGAGGCAGGGTGAGAAGATTGGCGATTCGGGAGAGGCTCAGAGTAGAGCCGCTGCTCCTCCACATTGAGAGAAGCCAGTTGAGGTGGTTCGGGCATCTGGTAAGGATGGCCTCTGGACGCCTCCCTAGGGAGGTGTTCCAGACATGTCCGATGGGGAGAAGACCCCGGGGAAGACCCAGGACACGTTGGAGGGATTATATCTCTTGACTGTCTTGGGAACGCCTCGGTATCCCTCCGGAAGAGCTGGAGGAGGTGGCAGGGGAGAGGGAGGCCTGGGCCTTTTTGCTTAGGCCGCTGTCCCCGTGACCTGGACCCAGATAAGCGGTTGAGGATGGATGGATGGATGGATGAAGTACCACTTTTTATAAATGTTCTCTCCATCCCTGTGTATTCCTTAAGGTACTGGCACCTATACAATGTCAAAATGCCAGAACCTGAAGTGATTGCAGGTTGTTGCAGGCGGCGTGTAATATTAATATTTAAATCTCTCTATATTTGTCACAGTCTACTCCCTCAATATGTATATCCAGAGATTTATTCATTTAAATCTTTCATTTTAGGAAATGCGTAGTGCTGGGATTACTGCTTATTCCAAATGCCTTCTTGATTTATTACTTTGGCTTTACAGTGAAGGGCACATTTTGGGTGAGCAAGTTTTTCAATTAAGGATCGCGTTCATTATTTACAAAAAACTGAGCTAAAGCAAACCATTTATTGAGTCTGAGAAAGTACTGCTTATACCAATATAAGTGATCGATTAATCTGTGAAGCCCATTTCTCTAATAGTGGCAGGTTTTTGGACTTAGACAGCTCATTTTCTGCCACAATCATAACCAGTCCTGCATTTATAAGTGTGATGTTCCCGCAATGCTTTTGTGTCATGCTCAGCAATGTCTGTGCTGATATTGGTAAACATGTGCAAATTTATGAGAAAATTATTGTTAGGTCCTCTCCGAAATTACAAAAGATCACTCAAAAGCTTAGTTTGTTTTTGGTATAAAAGCCACAAAAAGAAATTTAGCAGCAGCAGAATTATATTTTTGCTGTATGACCATCAGAATGTCACTAGACTGAGCTCCAACGGATCCAACACTCAATAAATTACACATCTTCCATTTTTTCGACATGGTTTAGGTTTTATTATTTGTGAAGAGTTAGGTCTTCTTCTTTCGGCTGCTCCCTTTAGGGGTCGCCTCAGCGGATCATCTGCCTCCATCTTGCCCTATCCACTGCCTCCTCTACTTTCACACCAACCATCTCCATGTCCACCTTCACTACATCCATAAACCTTCTCTGAGGTCTACCTCTTCTCCTTCTACCCGGCAGTATAGGTATGTAGACCTTTATTGAAAATTGACATAAACCTACATGAACATTTGCAGTATAAAAGCCTTTTTCTATAGGCATCAGTTTCATTAAGGCTATTTCTGGTGTCATTTTCAGCACATGAAGTATAAGGACAACTAATACATATTGGCATAAGCCTTTAGATATGTTTATAAAGGTTTAAGTTAGTTGTCATTAAAGACTTGTGTAGGTGTGACATAGCCTTATGAATGACACCCTTAGTAAAGTGTTACTGAAAGAGCTAAACTCTAATTAAACTCTAATATGTTGCATTTATTAACAACATTATTTGAAATGCATGATGTAGAGAAGAATCTAGTGCAACGCTGACCCAAGAATCATCAGGAAACCAAAAACTGTTAGATGAAGCAGCATATCAGCTCTGACTAATGGGAGATGTCAAATGGCACTGTCAAAGTAAGACAAAAAATAAAAACCTGAAAGCTGGTTATCTTTTTGTCAGGAACATGAAAAGCCTTGTCTTGACCTTTCCCTTTGATCCTAATCTGATATCTAATCTGAAATGTTTGACATTTTCTATTATTTTTGGTCACTGTGAGCGACCAAAGCCACATCAATCACCAAATGCATTGAATTTAATACATTCAAGATAACTTTTGTGCATTTTTGAGGATGGATATATGAGAAAACTAACTTCTTTGGCTCCATACAAGAACCACTTTGTATCTCTAAAGTCTTAACAACTAATTTTGTTGGTGTTGGTGTTGTTGATGCTGTTGTTTCGTTGTATTCTGATATTTTCTAGAAATGAAAGCTTTTACCAGGAAGACTCCGATGCTATATTATTCATCACTCTGACCAGGCACAAGCTTACACCTGTCCTTAAAATGACTCGACTTACACGTCTGCTTTGCTGCTTTCAGATGCTGACGTTCCAGCGTTCCCCTCCTTCCTCCCCACCGCCTCCAGTTGGTCCCTGTCCTGTCACCCAGGGGATATGCTGCACCCCTGCCATCCCCTGTCCTTACACAGCAGGATCTGGGAGGGTGTACATGTTCAAAGACTTGGGTCGACAATGGTGCCTGCGCCAAGGACGTTAACTTACAAAAAATATTATCTATTAAATTGATAAATATTATTAAGATTAAAATATGAAAAAAGAGTCCTCCTGGTTGAACTGCATGTCCAAGCTAAGAACAACTGAAACAGTGAAGAGTTAAGAGCTTGAACATCCTTCATCTAATTTTAAGGTTACTCATTCCTTCAGCTTAAGGTTAATTTGATTGTACTACAAGTTGCTGCGAATGCCTTTCGGCTTATGCACTGCGACTATCTGTTTGATATCATTAAGCCATAACTAAGCAATTTCAGATGTGGGTCACCAGTGTTTATTATACAATTTCTTGCATGAGTCTGTTTTTTTCTTCAAAGATGGAAATGTGACCCATTTTACCAAACAGCGTATAAGTGATGCAGGTGTAGAGGAGAACCACGGGGAGAGATAACATCCGTCTAGTCCGCACACAAATCAGTCCAGTGAAATTACAGCTGTTGTTTTTCTTCTGCTGTTTCCGTTTGCTCACTTAAATGATCTCGCTGCCTTGTGCATGTAGATATACTAATGTAATGATAATTAAGAGACGACAAACTTGTGGTCACTTATGACTGGTGGTATGTTGCAATTAGCAAAAGTAGCAGAAGGGAGGTCACTTATTGCAAACCAACAGTCATCTCATTATTACACACAGTAAACAGTTGTTTGGAAAGCTGACCTTTTCTTGTTAGACGGCGACACCAAACAAGCTCAGACACATCATTAAGGAATAGAAGAGCATCATCGTTATTTCATAAATGATATTCACATTTTTCCTCAATAAAAACGCCTTATCCTGCTGGCTTGTAATAGTATGCTCCCTAATAGAAGCTGTTCCCCATATGTGGCCGTAAAGGCCGATAAGAACTCGATCGATATTCTCTCCAAAAGGAAGGAACCCAATTCCAGCCGGCACCTTAGGGTCACTAATGTCCTTTTCAAATGAGATTCTGCCCTGCAGAGGGAGACAGATGGAACCTTCACATAAGTCGAGAGGAAGTGGCCTTGGACTTTTCCCTCCCACCCTTTCCTGTCATTAGGGCCACTGGGTTCCATTCTGCGGTGGTCTAATAGAAGCGTTAGTGTCGCCTCTAAGCCGCCCTATCCTGCAGTATTATCAGCCCCTCTGCATTGCGGCGCTCATTTACAAACTCCGGGCAAAGCGCTGGTCTCCATCACTGGGGCTAATTCATCATTTTCCCCGCTGGTGCAACATATATCATAGAGGGAAATCATCAGAGGAGCTTTGCTCCACGTCCACAGCGTCCCAACAGTGCTTTGTGGGAATTAAGTGCGTGTGTGAATGGATTGTTAACTAAAGTTGCTGAACCAAAGTTGGGAACAGTGCAGTGTGAAGTCATTTATAATAGACTATAACATTTGGTGAGTTTATTGCTCATTTATAATGTGACGTTATTGGAGGTTTAAATATTTATTCTCAGTGAGATAAATTGCATATTTAATTATGAATAATTGGTAGTAAATGTGTAATTAATAGATGAATAATTAGTCACGGTGCAAACAATTGTGGTAACACTTTCTATGAATGTCATGTTTGTAAGCATCTATAAACACATTCATAACATGTTATAATGCATTCATAAGGCATCATAAATGTGGCTATAAATATTTGTAAAAATGCATAACCCATTATAGCCATGCTTATTATGCATGATGAATTGTTAACATAATGCATTATAAGTACTGTTCATAACAAATTATAAGAGCTCATAAGCTGTATTTGTCCGCTCTAAGTAAAGTGAAGCGTACTGTATAAAAGCCTCCTCCAGGGTTAAGAGTGAGGCTTCAAGTTGAAGTATTTACTGAAGGATTTACTGAAACACTAAAACACAATAAAGCTCATTACAGGCTTCAAATGTCAGAGTTTAAACTAGAACTGCCATCAGTGTTTCACCCAATGTGGGAAAGTCAATGTACACCACTGTTAATGTGCACCACCGTTAGCCTGGCACTCACTTAACACTGCATATAATGCTAGCAGAAATTAGGCTTACTGTACTGTGATGTAGTGGTGAGATTGCTGATTCTGCACATTGTAGCAATAATTCTAGGCTGGACAGCCTGTTTGGAGCATTTGAATATTCAGGACTGAAGCTCCAGAAGCAGTTAATTCAGCTCTGACAGCACCAGCAGTGAGAAATGAAATGCCCCAGGGGAGTAAACAAACTTTGTATTTGTCTTTACACTGTCTAAGCTGCGACTGACTTCTTTGGTACTGACAGCATTAACAGTTATTAGCAGTACTTATAATGCATTATATTGCCAATTCATAATGTATAATATACATGGCTATAAGGTGTAATTCAGTGCAATTCATTTTTAGAAATATTTAGAAGCATGTTTATAATGCCTTATGAATGCATTATAACATGTTATATATGTGTTTATAGATGCTTGCAAATGCAATATTCATAGAAATTGTTACCACAATAGTAGAAGTCATAATATCCTTTCAATGCATTAAATATGTATATATGTACATATTTTTCTCACCTTTCTCCATCTTTTCCAGCATTTCAAATGAGTCGTGATTCTGCTTCCCAAACACTCATTACCTGCAGCTCAAGCTGAACACTCGTTCCTGTCAACATAATCAACACCTTCATTCATCCATGACGAGCAGCAAAAAGACAGAAAGCACTTACTCAAGGAAAAGCGCATTTGTATTATATTTATGAAGCGCAGTCTGTGAGCTAAACATCTCCGTAAGATCTGAGGACGGTCTCTACTTGAAGCTATCGAGTCAACACGAAGTGCACACATCATCGTGCTTCTATTGACGGATTCTGACAAGAGATCCTATTCATCATAATATTCTGTACAGGTTAGTGATGCATTGGGATGTGCATTAGGTAATCATTCAGAAGTGGAGCATGCTCAAAAGAAAGACTAGATTCAAAACAAAAAAGTAAATTTTTTTTTTTTTTTTTCTTGTTCGTTTTCATTGTTGTCTATGGAGAAATATGAGCCACATGCTCAATGTGAATCTGCTCTAGCTTGTGGAACAGCTTTGATGTTTTAAACTTTGCTTTTAAGTTGGAAAAAAAAAACCTCAGCTTTTGCACTCCGCCGAAAAGCAGCACATGTCCACCACAGCTGACCAGTCCATATCAAAGATGGTTTCTCTAGATGTGAAACCAACATTTCTATGTTGAAACCAAAAGCTCATTTTGCCTGCATTGGAACACAATAAAGTGTGTTCTTGTTGTTTTGTTTTAGTTGTTATTGTTACAGAAATATTTTCCACATCTTCTATCTATAAGAAATGTATTTTATCTATTCATTTCCATGTTCTTTGAAGTTTTAGGGGCTCTTTTGAAGTTTTTCCTTTGCTTGAAGGAAGAAGAAAATGATTATATGAAAGAAATGCTTGTAATCGACTCATAGGTGTGTCAATCACGATTTTGTAAACAGTTAATTGTCATGACAGCTGCCGTCATGTCTGATGTCACAAGAGATAATGTCACATGCTAATTTTTAATGCTTTAACATTACTGTAATGATATCTATCATGACAATTACTGATGACAATAACATCATATCTGATCATCAAAATCTGGAGAAAGAACTCATAACTCTCCAACTCATAATTGCATCTGCTTTGACATGTAATGTTAGTTTTATGTAGCAGGATTCAAATAACTGTTCACAAACAGATTCAACATAGGCTTATCTAGGCCTTTCTCCATTTGGAGCGGGAAACCATGTCACAAAGGCTGCAGGGCTTAAAAAGATGCTTAAAATATTAGGCCCAGCTCCAGAAGTCAGTATGTACGTTTACACAGTTGACCTTAGACTAAATAACACTTTTCCCTCAGGATTTCTTGGATTTTTCTTCTTTTGTTTATCATGTTTCATAGTTGCTTTGCATCTGTAAAACAGCTCATCACAAAACCAATTTTCAACATTTGAGAAATCATTTTTAATATAAAACAAGGTTTTTAAGAGGTTAAACTTAGGAATCTGTGTAAGACAGATTTATGCTTACTCCTTATATCATTAATGCTATACTTCATTTAAAATATATACATTTTATTCACAAAAGAAATCATTAGTGACAGATTTTGGTCACTGGTGTTATCAGGACTCTTATTTTACATTTTAACACCTTTTTTCAGCTCCATTAAGCTCCTTCTCTGGGTCAGAAATCCTCAGTTTTAACCAGAATGTCACTGGAGTGACTGTCATTGGTGTTACACAATATCCATATCACCCCAGTGACTGTGACGTATGTTTGGAATATAGCTCTCATTTTTGGATATATGATAATAGGATATATTAATGGACATTAAGGTGATTTAGTTTTGGGATATATATATATATATATATTTAAATGCATCCACCTGAATCCCTACTCCAAATGGTGAACAACCCATCTAATAAAGTGGCGGGTGAGGGTTCGTTGGCTGTAGGTCCTCCTTTACCAAGCAAATTTGTGGAAAGCAAATACATTTAATAAGTGGAAAGCAAAAATCTACAGAAGACAGAAGCTGCCAATAACTATGATAAAACGCAATTATGCTTTATCTCATATCGCAACACCACAGTCAGGCACGAGTTAGACCTCCAACTAAAGTTCAGGCCAGTGTCAAATGCCACCCTCTCATAAATATTGAAATGGCTCCTGTCTTGATAACACGGCTGACCTTTCCAAATTAAAACCTGAAAAAAGCAAGGAGTAAAAATAAGAACGCAAAACAGATTTGAAAACCTTTGGTAGCTAAACACAGCAGAGCTCTCTAACTGACAAGACTAGTTCGATGCATCTTTATTTATAGATGGGGGTCAAGCATGGAGAGCCGCGCCTCAGTGGAACGTCTGGCGCTGTCACCAAAGTGACAACTAAAACGCATTTCCAATCATTTCCCTCTCCAGGGTCAAACTTTGTAAAGTGCAATTTCCTTTGTGAGTGGTTCGGAATTGTTCGAAGCTGCGGACGTTGGCAGGCGATCCATTCGCCGTTCATGCGGCGACGTGGTATCAGCATCAAAGGATCTGATGAAATATGAACTGCTCGGAAGAAGAGTGAGAAGCTCGAGCTGGTAGAATCCGGAAAAAAAGCCCACAATCCTTACAAAACCTGAGCCTTTGTGTTTGTGAGGTAAGCTATTAGGTATCTAAAAATGTTACAGATTCATGGCTCGGTGCACTCTTTTTGTTGCCAAAGCTGTGGTTTTCAAGCTAAATAGGTTTCTTGCCTGACTTGGCGCTGGTCTTGGAGATTTTCTTTGTCTTTGAAACCCATGTCTTCAGGGCATACAAAGTCTCCAGTTGGAAAATGTTTGAAAACCACTCCATGCTTTCATTTCTTTTTGTGCTTTATTATTTTTGTCAACAAAGACTGTGATGAAACCAACCACAGATAGCAACCCCCTCCTTTTTCTTTCTGTCTACTTCCACATCTGCGAACGTCCACACTGACAGTTGAAAGTGAGGAAAACAGTGTGTGTACACATTCCTGCCTCCCACTCAAACACACGGCCCTGTGTTCCTCTCCTCACATGGCACCCGTGGGAATCCATCATCAAATATCAAAGCAAAGGCCATTAATCAAAGGTCTGCCTCCTGGCTGCCATATCAAAACAGCGTAAGTGACAATGAACAACTGAAAATGATGATGCCGACATCAAGACCGATTGACTCTTTGTTCTCCGTTTTTGGCAGCGAGTGTTGGTCATGCATATGCATAATGTTGCCCCTCTTAACCCACTCAAAGCCGATACTGGAATATTTGTTTGACAAATTTGTAATCCTGTAGGTTACTGTTGCACAATGGCATCCGCTTTTGCTGGAACTTTGATTGGAATAGTGTCACCTTCTAATTTACAGGGTTTTCTGACACTTGGTACATGACGCCCTGGCAATGACCTTATTAAACCTGAAGCAGAGGAAGTCTGAAAGAATGTTTAAGAATCTCTGAATGTAGGAACGGATGCCCATTGTTATAAAGATGGCTCTAAATATTGTGCTTCATTATTTGCAAGCAGTGGAGACAAAAGCCCTCCTAATTTTGGCTAATGAGCAATGCTATTTGGCTGGTGAATCAGGCTTCATAGATCAAATAGTCTGGGGAGTTACTTGGCTGCTGCCAGCATGGAGCAGTGATAATGAAGGAGTCATATTTTCCTTTGGCCATATGAACCAAGCTGAACCCAGCATATCACATTCTTGTGACTTGTGACATCATAATGCCATGATAGTGATACTAAGATCTTATAAATACATATTATTGGTGTACAAAAGCAAGGCTTCAAGGTCAAACTACTTTGCAAGGCTATTGTTATTAATCAGAAGTATAAATAAAAGTGTAAAAGGTACATATCAAATGGTATGTCCATGCCTTTCCCAAAAAAATGTATTCTTTTTGTAATTGTTATTTGCAGGGTTGGCCTGAATCTAGAGCTAGCCCAAATTTGAAAACTCAAGTGCTTGTTCATGTTGATATTTACTTATTTATTTAGTTGCAGATCATATTTTTTAAAAATTGCATTAAAAATAAATTTCATTGGCAAAGGCCTTTAGATGCACACTCAAAAAAGATTAAGATTAGATTAAGTGATCGTTATTAATCCCACAGCGAGGAAATTTCCCCTCTGCAATCTAATCCATCCGTGAAGTGGCACACCACATACACACTAGTGAAGACACACACTAGGGGGCAGTGAGCACACTTGCCCGGAGCCCTAGCCATAGCGCCCGGGGAGCAGTTGGGGGTTAGGTGTCTTGCTCAAAGGCACCTCAGGCATGTACTGTCAGCTCAGGGGATCAAACCAGCAACTTTACGGTCACAAGGTTGGTTCCCTAACCTCCAGGCCATGACCTTAAAGATTGTCCTTTAAGGGTTCTTTAGTAAGGAAAATGGTTCTATTTAGAACCATGAACATTCAAAGAAACTTCTGCATGATTAAAGGGTTCTTTGCAAAGTGAAAGTGTTCTACAGATTCATGGAGAATGTGCTGAAGACCTTTTTGAAAAGGGTTCTATATAGCACTAAAAAGGGTGATATACAGAACCTTAAAAAAAGCACATTTTCCATCAATCTGAAGAACCTTCTCATGAGGCTAAGAACCCTTTGATCATGCAAAGGGTTCTTTGAGTGTTCACGGCCCTATATAGAGCTGTTTTCTTTACTAAAGAACCCTTAATGAACCATCTTTTTAAAGTGGGAGAACAACGACTGTTTATATATGGAAGCTGTTTTAAAACAAATCAATTATAAATGGCTTAGTTGAATAAACCTTAAATTAATAGCCTTTAAAGCCATCTCACTTCTCCTCAGAGTAACAATGTATGGAAGAACATTTTGAGCATTTTCTTGTCTGAGCGGATGAATCGGAAGACAGCAAGTGCATTGGAAGAGTATTCAAAGAAAATGATGTTCTACTATATCTACTACTGTCATCATATCTGCATCAGCATAATGATGAGACCTTAACATGGAGCTAAAACATTCTTTTAAGCATGTGTGTGAGACGTTAATACCTAAAGGCGTATGAGGGGGTCCAGAAAACTCCAGTGAAATCTGAAGCCAGCACCTCAGATTTTTAAATGAACGTTTCAGGCGTGATAAGGTGACTCACAGCAGAGTGAGTCCTCCTGACTCTGTAATGCTGTTTCTTTCCATTTGAACAAAAATCTTTTGTAAGCAACTTTAGCTCTATTTTCTCCTTGTCTCTTACGCTCACAGTCACAGTCAGATAAGTCACCTCCACACATGGGCTCATAATCCCAAAACTCCTCAGCGTAGGAGTGCTGATCTTAGACCTGTGCCTCTCACTAAAGTCATAGTAAATAAAGAGGCATCTATTCTAGATCAGCACTCCTGAGAAATGTGTTAATACAGGCCATTGTTAGTACAGCACAGGAGCTGCTCTGAAACTAGTACACTAACAAGATTATCATTTCACTAAATTATGACTTTAAACATAGAAAGTGTATGATCGTTCTATCAGACAGATGACCCGCTGGCACAAAATCCCATTCAATTCATTGCACAATTGAATAGAATGTGTTATCTGTACCATGCACGTGAAAGGTAGCACTGTTAGCACTGACTTAGTTTCTTTTTTGTTAAGCATTACAGGTTTTAAGTGGTGAACATCTGATTTACAGGCTTATCTCTATAGCAGACAATATCGTCCTCATTGTACTTGCCATAAATGTACATACTAACATTTCAGCAAAACCAAAAATACCAGAAAATGCTTAATATGATACCTCTTGATATGTTTATAAAGTCAAGCTACTTGTTAGCAGTGATGGAGTGAGTTTTTACATAGACATGAATCTTTAAATTTCAAGGAAAAAGGATAAGACTTTATAAGGTTTACACAAAGACTCTGTGAAGTTAGCATATGATTCACCCTGTAAGGCAGTTTGACATGATGATGACATTGGCCAATCCCAACAATGGATCCTTTCACTTGCAAACACAACTGATATCAGTTTGAGATTAATAACACACTGAAAATGTATGTTCTGAGAAATATTAGTTTGCTATACTTTTAAAGCTGAATGGGATTTTGCTGTAAAAAAACATATCCAAGCTGGCAACAGTATTACAAATAAATCTTCCAACAGTAATAAAGCATTTTGTGGACAGGCCATGGGTGACTCAATTGAATGTTTTTCATGCTCCCTGATAGGCCTGCCTTTACCATTGCCCACTAAAATGGTAAACACATAAAGGTTGAATAACCTTAATGAGAACTACACCTGAGAACTAATCAAGCATGTCAAGCTCTAGGTTCAATCACAGTAGAATACAACTGTTGCCGCCTTGATTGCCTCATATAAAGAGTTGTGATTCTATTTGAAGTTGAGCCGTTTAACCACTGACTGATGAAGAATGTTCAATGGCTCTTTGACTTTCGAGTTTAGATTGCTAAGCTTCTGTTTACCTCCACCAACAAATCTAACTGCTAAATGCATTTTCACAATCATATCTGACATTTGCTCTAAAATTATTCAAAGACCTTCACTCTGAGTAGAACTGAAACAATTCCGCAAGATTACACCGTGAAATCCATATGTTTCCTAGTAAAAGGGCTAGAATGAGCAGTGCAGTCAGCCTCTAGTGTTCCTTTAGCGCAGCTGCCTAATCCCTTTTCGGGTGTGTGCTGGTCTGTGCAGTGAGTGTAAAGATCCCAGAGGATAAGCTCACACCCCATCCACGGTCTGCTTCACATCATCAGAGGTCATCATGCTCGGTGTTGGCCCCTACTGACTTGTTCCATTAAAGCTTATGAAACCTCCAGCAGTGGTTGCGATCACCCTTATGGCCTCACAGCCAGACAGTATGGCACATACTGTAATGTGGCCAAATCCAACCATATAGGAAGCTGGAGTGTTGCAGTAGATGAGCTTCTGAGGTGCTACTGGGGACCATACGTTGAATGTGAAAGATATTGAGATATCCTATTCCTATTCTATAGGCTTCTAATTGGTTTTAGCTGTCTTTCATAGAGTGAATATAGCTATCAGGAGAAAAACGGAGTAACATGAATACCTGTTTGCCAAGAACAGCACTAGCCTCTTGTGACATGCTTATTCGATAACTCTAGCGCTTTACGCTCCATGTGATACCTCAGTTTGAGCCTTTTCAGACAGCTCAAGTGGCTGATAGTGGATCCAGGGGATTTGGACATGCTTCTTGTTTCTCGGAAAGAGTTAGAGCCCCAGACCCCCCAAAGAGGAGAAAGAGTCACTTAGCACATAATCGGATTCCCTCCGTCTCCACTGGAACCCAGGAACTTTAGATCCGAGCGCCTATTAAATTAACCACCTGGTGGCACAGGCATGAGAGGAGGGCCTTTCCAGCCAATGGGCACTTTGTGCTTGTTTACCCCACGTAGCACAGAATAGTAGCTTCAGTCCTGTGTGTCAACTCTCTGTCTGCCTTTTTTGACCAAGGGTCACTTTTCTAACAACTTATTGTGGCTAAAGTTAGGCCAGATCCTGACATTTTGGCCTGAATGTAGCCTGAGAACATTCTTATCTGGCCTAACTTACAGCAGTTTTGAGTCCAAATCCCACTTTATCTCAACAAAACCCAACCACATCCAACCAGAGATGGAATAAAACTATTTTATGACCGATAGCTCTTGCTATCAGATTCCCAAATGTAAAATTTGAACTCAACCTGAGCCCAAAGAGACCTTGGGAAATTATGGCTTCTGTCAATAGTCCAGTCTCATCTGGTTTTGAGAAATATTTCAAGCTCTAACTCTGTAGCTTCTTCTAAATAGAGGTAACATTGCACACTGACACTCAGACCAGCACTATTTATTACCTCTGCAGACGAAATTCAGATCCCACTGAAGGTCAACTGTAGCTGGTCATGATACGGACACCGCATCCCCTGCATATTACACAAGGGACATATCTTTGCTCTCTATCTTCCTCTGTGCAGAAGAAAACTTCTGCCAGTAATGTGTGGAAGTGTCCTTTATCAGATTAGGGCAATAGAGCCGTGTTGCTGGAACAGCTTTGGTAATTGCTCTTCTCTATCTCAGAAGATCCCCAGTGTAGTGGGCCGGATCTGTAATGCAGACCAGGGCTTGTCAGCTTGACGGATTGATTCGCTTGGTCCTTTGGATTGTTTTGAGAATCCAGGTTCACGCTCACCTAGCTCAAATGACAGTCTCTGTGCCAATGCAACCGAATCCATGAATGCTGCATTTTTCCTTTTTTTATGTATGTGCATGCCTGCATCTCTTTGTTAACTCAGAGAAGAGATATTGCCATTTTTTGTCCTGTCAAAAGTGTGAAATATGCCATTTTTGTGTCTAAGAGGAGAAAAAGAAAGTAAGATGCTTTTGAAATCAGCATATGTACTATTATTGTGGTAAATCTTACATTTGATATTTGCCAGTATACTGTATATTTATGTCTCAAGTGCTGTCGTTATATGAATGCATTATCACTTGTGTGACAGAGAGTATCAAAACGCCTTCTGTGTGCTGTACAGCTTGATGCAGCAACAGCCAACAAAACTGAAAAAACCACAAAGTTCTATTCCTCCGTAATCTAATCAATATGACATTTTAATTACTTCAGTGTTTGGCAAGTAATATCACCAACATTAACGACTTCAAAACAAATCACATAGATCAACACAATTGGCTTGCAAAAGCCTGTGGGAAATCCAATCACTGGCTAATCAACCTAATGTTAGCAAATTAATTAAATGGCGCCAATTTTGTCATTATTTATAAAGATTCTCTTTCATGTAGGCTTACAGTGCACACAGAGATTTCTTCCACCTTGCTTGCCCATCCAGGCACGAAGCTGCAGGCACTGGTAGTCTATTTTGATAGATCTTTGAAGTCATGTTGAGTCTAAACATGTTTTCTATATAGGAAAAAGTTATGGCCGTTTTCAAAACCATACCATAAGCATACAGATACCAGTCCAGAGTGTCTAATGTGGACATGATGCTAATTACAGGTTGACAGACAACTTTACAGTCTATTCCATTTAGACTTTGACCACAGGAGACTAAAATGCAGTGCTGATTAACATTAACACTAATCAGTCTTATCAGTCATGAATATATGCAGTATTGATGAGGTTGTTAATGTTATTGATGAGATTATTGATGAGATTAATAACTGATCACACCGATTTATCAGTCTACTCAGGCTTTAGCAGAGCTCAGTAACACTGGGATTAATAACTGATCACATTGATTTATCAGTCTACTCAGGCTTTAGCAGAGTTCAGTAACACTGGGATTAATAAATGATCATCACATTGATTTATCAGTCTACTCAGGCTTTAGCAGAGCTCAGTAACACTGGGATTAATAACTGATCACATTGATTTATCAGTCTACTCAGGCTTTAGCAGAGTTCAGTAACACTGAGATTAATAACCGATCACATTGATTTATCAGTCTACTCAGGCTTTAGCAGAGCTCAGTAACACTGGGATTAATAACTGATCACATTGATTTATCAGTCTACTCAGGCTTTAGCAGAGCTCAGTAACACTGGGATTAATAACTGATCACATTGATTTATCAGTCTACTCAGGCTTTAGCAGAGTTCAGTAACACTGAGATTAATAACTGATCATCACATTGATTTATCAGTCTACTCAGGCTTTAGCAGAGCTCAGCAACACTGAGATTAATAACTGATCATCACATTGATTTATCAGTCTACTCAGGCTTTAGCAGAGCTCAGTAATGCTGAGATTAATAACTGATCACATTGATTTATCAGTCTACTCAGGCTTTAGCAGAGCTCAGTAACACTGGGATTAATAACTGATCACATTGATTTATCAGTCTACTCGGGCTTTAGCAGAGCTCAGTAACACTGAGATTAATAACTGATCACATTGATTTATCAGTCTACTCAGGCTTTAGCAGAGCTCAGTAACACTGAGATTAATAACTGATCACATTGATTTATCAGTCTACTCAGGCTTTAGCAGAGCTCAGTAACACTGAGATTAATAACTGATCACATTGATTTATCAGTCTACTCAGGCTTTAGCAGAGCTCAGTAACACTGGGATTAATAACTGATCACATTGATTTATCAGTCTACTCGGGCTTTAGCAGAGCTCAGTAACACTGAGATTAATAACTGATCACATTGATTTATCAGTCTACTCAGGCTTTAGCAGAGCTCAGTAACACTGAGATTAATAACTGATCACATTGATTTATCAGTCTACTCAGGCTTTAGCAGAGCTCAGTAACACTGGGATTAATAACTGATCACATTGATTTATCAGTCTACTCGGGCTTTAGCAGAGCTCAGTAACAATGAGACTAATAACTGATCATCACATTGATTTATCAGTATATTATAAGGTATAGTATGTATGCTATATAATGCCTTATGGATGCATTTTTAAAGGCCAACTAACAGTTTTTTAATGAATGTGGGCAGTTTCTTCAAGTGTGTGATGCACCTTTGTGACAAATTGATAGAATGATTACACTGTTTACTGGCACAGATTTGTGAACCCTGTCTCCTCTACACAGTCACCTCAAAGCTAGTGTGTTAATAGTTAAGCAAAGGTTGCATCTGCAGTCTTCCCTTCCAGTTCCTCTGAGAACTTTCCGGAGCTTAATTCAAGTTGAGGCCGAATATAGTCACTGAACCATGGAAGCACGGAGAAGGGACTGGCCATGTTCCTGAGGTACATGCTGTAGCCGCTGCAGAGGGCCGCTGTGGTCAATTAATGCAACCAGCAGTGGCCCTGAGTGCAGAGTCCAGAAACCATGACACACTGCTTTAGTTCCATGCGCTCTGAGCAAGCCACTTAGGCATACAAACAGTTCAGGAAATGACAGAAGAAGCAGTCTGTGAAAAGAGGTTTCATTATGAGGGAAAGAGCCACCTTGCACTCGTTGCAAGACCATGTGTCTGATTTACTCCCCCCATTTATTCCCATCATTTTTATCTGCAGCTGTGTGCTGGGACCCTTAAATGCCACATTGCTGCTGTGCCACATCAATACTCTTTGTGGTTTCGGATTGCATTTTTTTCCCCCACATATGTGTAATTAAGCAATAAAACATGCATTCATTTCATAACAAGAGGGTTATTTATTGCTGGGATGGGACTTCTTTGTCAACAGTTAAACACTGAATGGATCTAAGTGCTCCAAGTCTCATTATAGCTGAGCTCATGGACACAGATTTGAGACATGATCCATAAGTAAAGCCGCTCTTGCCTTAGCGCTTCCTTCTCAGGGGAATCATGTGCTCATAACACCGTGATCGAGAGATTCCAGAGCTGGGTTGTTAGCTTAAGGTGATGTGAATCGGAAGTACATATATTTGGGTTATCCCTACAACAATAACAAACCAACGGCCTCTCAGGAGAGCGCCCCTCCTTATCACAAGAGTATACAGCATAGGAGTTCTTCTGGGTGAAAAATGAATGTTCTTCCATAACTAGAATAGACACCTCCTTCCAGAGGCTCTTCTATTATCAATACACAAAAACATCATGTGGTGAGGTCTCAGAGGAGATGTTCCTAATGCATTCACTGCTGCATCGCTGTCAACTTAGGCTTGACGGCTCCTCTGAGATTATCTAGTTGTCAGGTTCAGTGACACAAAAATGACATTCAGCATAAACGGTATCATTAACGCTACGCAAGTGGACATGCTGCACAAGCGTGATTCAAATGGTTTCTTGTACAGTATATTTCCAAAAGTTTTCGATCGTCTGCCTTCACACTCATATGAACTTGACAGAGGTGGACGAAGAACACACATCATGTACTTGAGTTAAAGTAGAGATATCCAAGGTAAAATATCACTCCAGTAAAAGTAGAAGTTCCTCCCTTTAGACCTCCACTTGAGTAAAAGTACTAAAGTATTTGCCTTCAAATGTACTTAAGTATAAAGTAAAAGTACTAAAAGAGTAATTCTGGCTCTGATGTCCTGTTATCATTTTTATAACCAGACTGGCTTCATTCACTCATTTCAGGTGAAAGTCCTCCAGCGTCTCTCTTGGTAAACCAGTCTTTTAATAGAACGTCATTAATTAGTGACGCTGACGTCTATTAAAATGATTATAAGCACAAAACACTGAAGGTAAACAGTTTCCATCAGGGAGAACCGAGTGGCTCTGAAATCACTTTTACAAACAAGCAAAGTTTCAGTTTAAGATTTATTTACAACTTAGTTCCAAGTTTAATTTGAATAAAAACTGGCTTTAAACTCAGGATCACAGATGAGCTCCTTTACTATGTTGATCTGTAGGCGTCTGTTCATAAACATAAACCAGCCCAAACTAATTTACTATAAAATGAAATGGTGTTTGTAGAAATTCAGAAAAAAGCCGCGTCAGTCTCGACTGCATATGTGGACATATTTCTATATTGAGCTCTATTTACACAGTTAGGTTAGTTCATCATTTATGTTGAACAGACTCTCCCAAAGTTTTACGCTGCTGCGCTGATGTTGAACCGCGTGCTGCACTGGGTCGGTATGACCAACAGGACAAAACCAGCTCTAAACAAAGTGACCGCTGTGCCCCCATTGGTGCTCTGGCTTTGCACTTTTTTTTGTTTTTACATGTTGTTTTTATACACACAAAAACCAAAAGGTACAACAGATTTCTCAAAATGTAGTGAAGTAGAAAGTCAGATATTAGACTTTGAAATGTAGTGGAGTGAAAGTAAAAAGTCGCCCAAAATGGAAAAAAACTTAAGTAAAGTACAGATACACAAAAAAAACTAAAGTACAGTAACGAATTACATTTACTTAGTTACTGTCCACCACTGGAACTTGAGTGACATCCCATTCTTAATCCATAGGGTTTAATATGATATTGGCCCACCTTTTGCAGCTATAACAGCTTCAACTCTTCTGGGAAGGCTTTCCACAAGGGTTAGGAGTGTGTTTATGGGAATGTTTGACCGTTCTTCCAGAAGCACATTTGTGAGGTCAGACACTGATGTTGGACGAGAAGGCCTGGCTCACAGTCTCCACTCTAATTCATCCCAAAGGTGTTCTATCAGGTTGTGGTCAGGACTCTGTGCAGGCCAGTCAAGTTCTTCCACACCAAACTCACTCATCCACGTCTTTACGGACGTTGCTTTGTGCACTGGTGTGCAGTCATGTTGGAACAGGAAGGGGCCGTCATCAAACTGTTCCCACAAAGTTGGGAGCATGAAATTGTCCAAAATCTCCTGGTCTGCTGAAGCATTAAGGGTTCCTTTCACTGGAACTAAGGGGCCGAGCACAAACACTTGGCACAATGCAGTCAGACAAGTATCATTCTCCTGATAACCGCCAAACCCAGACTTATCCATCAGATGGAGAAGTGTGATTGGACACTCCAGAGAACACGTCTCCACTGCTCTAGAGTCCAGTGGTGGCACTTTACACCACTGCATTTGACGCTTTGCATTGCACTTGGTGATGTAAGGCTTGGCTGCAGCTGCTCAGCCATGGAAACCCATTCCATGAAGCTCTCTATGCTGCTCTTGGGCTGATCTGAAGGCCACATGAAGTTTGAATCTAGGGATTGACTGCAGAAAGTCGGCGACCTCTGCACACTATGCACCTCAGAATCCGCCGACCCCGCTCTGACATTTTACATGAGTTGCTGTCGTTCCCAATCGCTTCCACTTTGTTATAATTCCACTGACAGTTGACTGTGGAATATTTAGTAGCGAGAACATTTCACGACTGGACTTGTTACACAGGTGGCGTCCGATCACAGTACCACGCTGGAATTCACTGAGCTCCTGAGAGCGACCCATTCTTTCACTAATGTCTGTAGAAGCAGTCTGCAGGCCTAGGGGCTCGGCTTTATACACCTGTGGCCATGGAAGTGATTGGAACACCTGAATTCAATGATTTGGATGGGTGAGTGAAAACTTTATTCCCGTTATAGCCAGACTGAATTCATTTGATGTCTAAGGATCTCCAAGTTACCCAAACAATCAGACCATTTAGCAGGATGTATGTAGTACTTCAATAAATAAAAGGTTCAGACAAGATAATCATAACTGTCTGCTTCTCAACCAAAGAGACATTTGCTATGACAAGTCATGTGTCCTTTGTACTACATGATTATATCCGTTTTACAGATCAGCTGAACACCAGAAGGCCTGAAAGCGAAGATGCTTGAGCGGCAATGTAAATCAAGAGATGTTTGTTGGAGTAGGACTCTCAAGTGGTTATAGCTTTTGTTTACAAGAGGCTGAGAGTTTTCATTCGCAGCTGTGCGAATGGAGTTTCAGTCACAGCAGAGCCACCCAGCTTGTATACGTCTGGCGTGAAGCCCCACTTCCCCTCTCCAGAGGGCTTCAGAGTAGGGGTGTGAATTGAAAGGCATGTTCAAAAAACTCCTGGCAACCAAACAGAAAAGAGCATGTGGTCAACTGCATGACAGAGGGAGCTGAGACAGAACACTTCCTGCTAAACTGACCAAACCATGTGAAAATATTGATTCATTTTGAGAAATACAACAGCCATTTCAGAGCAAGAACAAAGTTTACAACTGCATTAGCTGTGACTGCAGCAAGATGTGTGTCAAATGGAGTATGTTGGAATACAGTTATTATAAAAAAATGGGTGTTTTGAGTGAAATTTAAATTGCACAGAACTGCATTCATATATACAACCCCAATTCCATTGAAGTTGGGACGTTGTGTAAAACATAAATAAAAACTGAATACGATGATTTGCAAATTCTTTCTTTTCAACCTATATTCAATTAAATACAAAGACAAGATATTTAATGTTCAAACAGATAAACTTGATTGTTTTTTGCAACTATTCACTCATTTTGAATTTGATGCCTGCAACACGTTCCAAAGAAGTTGGGACAGGGAGACAAAAGACTGGGAAAGTTGAAACACCTGTTTGGAACATTCCACAGGTTGATTGGAAACAGGTGAGTGTCATGATTGGGGATAAAGGGAGCATCCCGGAAAGGCTCAGTCGTTCACAAGCAAGGATGGGAAAGAATTCCTCCTACAAAGCTTCAGCAATTAGTGTCCTCAGTTCGCAAACTCTTACTGAGTGTTGTTAAAAGGAAAGGTGATGTAACACAGTGGTAAACACGCCCCTGTCCCAACTTCTTTGCAGGCATCAAATTTAAAATGAGTTAATATTTGCAAAAAACATTGGAATTGGGGTCGTATATATATGAATGCAGTACTGTGCAATTTAAATTTCATTCAAAACATCCCTGACAAGATATCCATTTTGCAGGAAATGAGTGTCAAATGAGAATAAATATGAGATTCACTTGCGTTAGGAAGAGGAAAATGATAGAAAATGAGACCCCTCGCAACCAACCACCCACAAGTCTTGATTGACCACCGATCAGTCACGGTCAGATAAACAACATTTAAAGCCATCATTTTAGAGAAGAGGAGAAAATCACCTGCACTTTTGCTTTAGAAAAATCCCACAGGTGTTTCTGTCCATCCTTCCAATGTCAGAAGACGACACTGTGGGTCTGAAAGTTGTAGCTGTCAAGAAGCTGTTACTGTACATTTAGGAATGGACCAATAACAAAATTTGCAAATTTGGAAAAAGCTAATCTGTCCAAAAAGACTGAAAGCTGTATTAAAGGTAAAGGCTGTACAGACTAAATGCTAAAAAGAAATGATGATAAACTCGATGCTGAAAATTTAGTAGCTTGTACTTACTGGCTGTTCTGACTGGAAATTGAACAAATTAGATATTTAAAAAGCCTTTTTGCATGCCAGTGATGATGCGTTGCTTGAGGTGAGGCTTTAACAATGCAAACATATATTTCTCATGTCAATGAAGCAAATATTAATTGAGTTGAGTAAAATTCAGCCTGGCCTTCCATCCAGGGATACTGTGAAAGTTTCCTGCTTCTAATTACCTGCTTTTTCAAGGCCATATCAGGGCCATGGACACAGGCAGGCGTTGTTACAGAGTCCCACCAGCACATAAACACAATAACCTCTTGCTCTGTCTCTCTTTCTCACTTGCACACATGCTAAGCCTTTCTCTCCCTCATCTCTCACTCTCTCTCTCTGCCTCCTACTGTCTCGCAACAAAACACACATACATAGACACACAAACAGCTATGAGTGTGCGGTACTTTCTTAACTGGGGCCTGAAATCCACAGCCCTTACCAAATGCCATCAATTTATCAGGTATAATCTCCTCCCAGGGCACTGAAGGTGCTGACCTCTCCATTGCTGAACTCATATCTTTGAATGTAAACCCCTGCTCACCACGGGCCTTCTAATAAAGACTGGAATCAATTATGCTTTTCATTTCTCTTCAAAGCCAGCAGCTGTACTGAGTCTGCAGCCGCACGTTGAGGTTGGCGAGGCTTGGAAAATGATGGAATAACTGGGTCATTTTATAGAAATGTCCATTTTTGCATCCCTAGCATTTATAGATATATGAAAAACACCTGAAAAACATGCTAGGGTTACAATTTATTTATATTTTTAAATAAAACAGTACGTCATTTTAACAATTAGACCTTCTTGAGCCTCAATTTAGCAATCTTGTTTTTAAGTCAATTATCTAGAATTCCAAGCAGCACAAATGTGCTTGTCCCTGCAGTCATGTGTAAAGGGTATGAAGCCACTGTAAAAGAACAGATTACCATAATGTACTACAATAAAAGATCCACAAGATACAAAGTACTTTCAAACTACTAGCATAAGCATTACTATCCCAAGTTGATATTCATGTTGCCACAGTGTTATTGGGTACAACAGAAATTTAACACGGCTTCTTATCCTACACATTTACATATGTTTACATCTGTTTGGACCCCAGCAATGAGTAAATGCAATAAATTCAATTTGTTTGTGGGCCCTTAAGAGCATGCATTAGCTGGGCTGGTGGGTGACATTTGCGGTGTTGTGAATAATACATGCACTGAAGCAAATTAGCAGGTCGTGGCATAATAGTGGCACTGATGTGAGTGGAAATGCAATGCGATTTCAAACGCTCCCTGTTGCTAATAGGAGAAATGCGCTTGAATCTCCTGCTTTAGTAGAAATAGCATGGTTAATCGGTTCAAGCGGACATGCCTGTGTTCGCTGGAGGCGCCTACACATTAAGGCTTTGTGTCTTAGCCGCTGTGCTGCCACATGGAGAGTTGATGGAGCTGCTCCTTCAAAAATAATATACAGTAGAGTAGGCTTGAAAAGTCAGGCAACCAAAGTTTGCTATCTCCTACCGCAAGCGTGTGGGCCGCTTGAAAGTCTTGCTCCACCGACAACCCTCAAAGACACTGCGCATGAAAAGGAGCATAAAAAAAATGTAAATTGAATTTTTTGTGGGAGCCATTTCCTTTAGAAGGATTTGGTGGGAGCTCGGAGTTAAAGCCGGTCTGCTCGGACGCCTCTTTCCTGCAGCGAGAGATGAAAGTTGCTGTAAATGTGTTGCTCTCACCACAGGCCGTCCTGGTAATTAAAAAGTTTAAAGCATCACACTGACAACTATTAAATCATGTTGATTCTTGCGGATTCACAAATTCCCCTCCCCCCCAACCCCACCTCCTCTTATGTGACCTCCGCATTGCAAGTAAATAATACTGAAGAATATCAGCACCGTGATGAATACAGAACGCAGCGGCGGACATCAAGCTTATCGGTTCGTACCACGAAGACACTTTGTGTCGTCGGCGTCCCTGCAGACTGATGTTCATGCCGCATTAAATTTTCCCGCTGATCAAGATACTTGTATTTATGGTTCTTCTGGAAGGAGATGGATTCTGGCCCTTCGAGTGTTGACTGGTTAATTTTCTGCCCTAAAAGATATTTTATCACGTTGTTTGTGGACCAGCACTGGTCCATAGTTTCAGAAGTAGCCCTTAAATCTTAAAAGGCAATAAAAGGGACGCCGGATCCATCAATTTCCACAAGATGTAGAAAGTTGGTAGATTTACCTTTCCCATCATAAAACCTTGTTCCACAGCAATGGGTGAGTGCTGCTCTAGTTTAAAAGTCATGAAAGTGAAATACTCCAGAATTGAGCAGATGACTAGGTGCGTTCTTGAATTGGACTACTTTTGATGAAGGAGTTTCAGTCCTTTATCATCACCTTGTAATAAAAAAAGCTCACCAGTAAACAAGGCCTCACTTTTATATTGCTCTCATTGCTCTCTTCCAATATGCCCACTTTATAGTACAAAGGATGTACAGAACCATTAACAACTGAGCTACTTTTATACGGTTTCTCCTTGGAGTGAATTACAGTCCTTGCGTATGTACATATTGTCCTTGTTACAGTGGCACATTCGTGAAGCAAGTTTCTGTGAAATGGAGTGAAGCTTGCTACCCTTTATTGGTGGCTTTACAGTGCATGTAAACAGCAAGAGATTGAAAAAAGCCCCTCCAGCCAGGTGGTGTCTGGTGGCCTTTGTAATTGAAGCAAACATTATTACAGTTTAAGAACCTTCTCAATCACTCAGACACCTAATCTATCTAACATTGCTACCTCTTCGTATTCTATTCATTGCATGGCCTTCCCAGGACACATGACAAGACTTACAAGGAAAGCCAAGACCCTCAGCAGATTGGTCTATTAGTTTGACTGAGGTAGGCAGCGTGGGGGTGCACATTATTGAGACAAAGTGTATGACTCACAAAAGAGTTAGTTAATCTTTCTTTGTTTCATTGTTTGCTTCTTTGTTTCTTTCTTTCTAAAAGTGTCTGAAGGCCGTTCCATCTCTAGAACACTAAACAGCATGTCCCTGCACAACTTTAATAAGTGTGCCTGCAGAGTCGCTCCAGCAGCAGAATTAAGATCAGAGTATCCATATAGTGGCTCTAAAATGGGCCGGTAAACAATGGATTGTTTGGCCACGTGCAACAAACAGTTCTTTGAGTAATTCCGCAGAAGAACCTTATTCAGCTCCCTAAAGAACCATGTTGGGAAGAGTTTATAAGAAACTTTGAATAATGTAAAGATGCTAGGTCAATTTAAAGGTTCTTCTATGACCACCTCCTTGTTTCTACACTCGTTGCCCATTTTATCAGCTCCACTTACTGTATAGGGTCACTTTGTAGTTCTACAGTTACAGACTGAAGTCCATCTGTTTCTCTGCAGACTTTGTTAGCCCCCTTTTACCCTGTTCTTCAGTGGATCAGACACAGCAGTGCTGCTGGAGTTTTAAACACCTCAGTGTGACTGCTAGTCCACCAACCAAAAGTATCCAGCCAACAGTGTCCTGTGGGCAGCGTCCTGTGACCACTGATGAAGGACTAGAGGATGACCAACACAGACTGTGCAGCAGCAGATGAGCTATCGTCTCTGACTTTACATCTACAAGGTGGACTGAGAAGGTAGGAGTTTCTAATTGAGTGGACAGTGAGTGGACACAGTGTTTAAAAACTCCAGCAGCACTGCTGTGCCTGATCCACTCATACCTGCACAACATAACACAACACCCCACCACCACATGAATGTTACTGCGGCGCTGAGAATGACCCACCACCCACATAGTACCTGCTCTGTGAGGGTCCACGGGGTTCCTGACCACTGAAGAACAGGGTAACAAAGTATCAGAGAAACAGATGGACTACAGTCTGTAACTGTAGAACTGCAAAGTGCAGCTATACAGTAAGTGGAGCTGATCAAATGGACAATGAGTGTAGAAACAAGGAGGTGGTCACAATGTTATGCCTGATTCGTGTATGTTTAGGTACTTTAAATGAAAGATTCTACACCCTAAAACATCTCATTTACAAAAATGGTTTTCCAACAAACATCCATGAAAAGATTCTTAAGGGAAAATGTTCTTTGGGAAACTAAAAGAGGAACACGGCCTCAATCGCCAAGAAAGCACAGCAAAGAATGTTCCTCCTGAGATGACTGAAGAAATTCAACCTGCCACAGAGCCTGAGGATACAGTCCTCAGCAATCATTGAATCCATCCTCACATCATTCATAACCATCTGCTTTGGTTCCTCCACCTCACAAACACAAGCCATACTACAGTGCATAACAAGGAGAGGATCACTAGATGTAGTCTGCCAATGCTCCAGGACATCTACAACAGCTGACCCCTCTTACCCTGGCCATTACCTCTTCCTGACACTTTTCTCTGGTAGAAGATTCAGGTCCATCAAAACCAGCACAGCCAGGAATGCTAACAACTTTTTCCCCACATATGTAGCTCATCAACAACAGTTGACACTTCACATTTTTAACTTAAACTGGACCAACAAACCTCCCATATACTACTACAACTCCTCTTGTATCATAATGCTTATTTGCACTATTTTATGAGTAATTTGTTTTTAAACAAATGTTTGTGTCACTCTGTAATATTTTGTGTATAGTAGGTTTTTATAGTATACTTTCTCAAACATGGTCTACATGATCTGCATTGAATGTAGTTCACCAATGCTTCAGGACATCTACAACAGTAGGGTAATGAAGCATGCTGACAAAATAACAGCTGACCCTTCTTATCCCAGACATCAACACTTCCAGCCACTTCCCTCTGGTAGAAGATTGAGGGCCATCAAGGCAACACAACCAGGCATGCTAACAGCTTTTCCCCCACAAATGTAGCTCATCAACCACAGTGGACACCTCATGCTTTCAACTTAAACTGGACCAACAAACCTCCCTTACAGTTCTACAGTAAAACTCCTCCTGTAGCTAAATGCCTATTTGAACTACTGTACAAGTAAATTTTAACAAATGTTCATATAACACTGTAATATTCTGTTTTTAACAGTTTTTATGGTCTACTTGACCTGCATACGTACAGACATTCATATCTGCATATGTATAGATATCTACACATCTCAAATCGCTGTTGTCGGATGAAAACCTTCGATCTCCAAAATGGTAACTTCACAGGAGAAGGAAAAAACCTACTTTGCTTTTAATGTAAGTCAATGGAGCCAGACATTTTTCCAAGTCATTTTAGGATGTTTCTTTTTGTCCATTCATCATGAAATTTACAAATAATGTAAAGGACAAAAGGCATTTTAAAATTCTGTCAAAAACTGAAAAACGACATAAATGGAAATATAAGGTTTTCTTCCAACCTGTCACGATTGGCCCCTCCCAGTTTTGGTTTAGTCCGCGTGTTCTTTGTTTTGGTTTTTAGTCCAGCCCCCTTGTTTCGTGACTGCACCCCTGATTGTTTCCACCTGTGTTCCTCATGTATTTAAAGCCGATGTTTTCCCCTGTCTGGTCACTGGTCTTTGTATTGTTGTTTGTTCTGCTTGTTTTGATTCTGGTTTCTGTCATGTCTGCCCCCCAGGCAATCCATGTTGGCTCTATGACCCTGGACCATTTAGACTATGACCCTGGATTTGCCCTGAATAAAAGTAGCTTATCTCCCCATATGTGTCAGCCTCCTCGCTCCCCGACGTTACACAACCGCAGTGATATATATTTCCTGAGCTCCTTTTCTTCTGTATTCTATTTATTGTGTTGTATTTTACCTTTTGCTTAGTCAAATACTTGTTAACAGTCTGTGCTTGTCTGGTCTGTTCAGTATGTTACATGTCAGACATGTGTGACTCGCCAAGCCAAATTGAGTCTGATACTAACTTTGTTTTTGATGCCCTTGCTTTTAAAAGTTTCTAAATGAGCAGCATTGGTGGCATTGGTGTAGAACCTTTCCACATGTGGAACATTCTTTACACTTTAAACAGATTCTTCACACATCTCATTCACAAATGGCTTTCTATAGAACCTCCACGGAACAGTTCTTTGGAGAACCAAAAGTTGTAAATGTGCAAAGAATGTGCTTACATTTTATGTCTTTAAAAAGTTCCAAACCGGTTCTCTTCTTGTATATAGTGTTCTAGGAAAAACACAATTGGTACAGAACTTTGACCTTATGTGGAATGTTTAAAACTTTTAAATGTCTTGTTTACGTTTAAGAGTATAGCCTATTTAAAGCTCTACACTCATTTACGAGTGTAGATCCTAAAAAAAATAAAGGTTCCTGAATGGTTCTCTGTTCATACATACAGTTCTAGGAGAAACCTGATTGATATAGAACATCTATGTTATGTGGAAAGTTCTTTGAACTTTGAAAAGGTTATTTACATTCACCCATCAAATGGTTCCTTGATGAACCAACTATTGGAAAGTTCTTTAAGGAACCAAAAGTGGTAAACCTGCAAAGAACCAATATTGGCATCTTTACTCATAAAAGTGTAAATCTTTTATTGATTACAGGTTCCTAAAAGAATGTTGGCGTATACCTGCTGCTTTGACAGGTCCTTTGGGGAGCCAAAGGTAGTTCTATGGCATCACTCCAAGGAACCCATTTTGGTTCCATCTGGCACCTTTTCAAGAGTGTAGATGACCTCAAATATCTTCCTCTTGTGGCCTGTTTTAATGGCAAAGATGTCCTTATCTGTGACCTAGCCTGAGAGGAAAAGCGAAAGTGGAGCGACACACTTCCTCCAAGAAGGGTTCAGTCATCTGACTCCAGGCCATGGGATTGATGGGTAAGAGTTCTCCATTCATCACTCAGCATGCTGTATCCACTACAGAAAATCATTGGGATCAACTTGTGTTCAGGTCAGCACTTCTGGGGGCCTGGGTGACACGATTCATCAACCCCAGGCTCCGCTGCTCCCCACGAGTTATGACCGAGCAGGACATTGTTTCAGTCCGAGAGGGAATCAGCATCTAACCACAGATGTAGCCCACCTTCGTGATGTGTTCATAAAAGAGCAAATAGGCTGTCTAGCTCTGACCCTGTGTAGGAGTTATTGGTTCTAACGCTGTAGAGACGGAAAGAGAGAGAGAGAGAGAGAGAGAGAGAGAGTTTCCTCTCAGCAAGCAATCATTGCTGGATGCAGTATCAAATGCATGTTAACTGAAAAAAGCGTGCAGTATTGTGTGGTAATATGGCCTACATTCATTTGAACCTTGTTTTGGTGAGACTGCTATTCTCACTCAGGTCCCAGACACCCCAGTGCTGTACGTACAAGAGCGTGCCACAAAAAGAAGTCAGTGATCACTCTTTATTTTATTCCAAGTCAATACAAACTGCTTTAGGTAACCCATTCAGTTTTGAAACTTAGTTTCTTTAAGTTGTAAAGGATTATTGAGAAATGATATGCAGAGTTAAATACACACAAGCCTGAGTTTAACAAACATTGTATACATCACACAAAACATCGGTTGCAGATCTTTTTTACTATTTGCAGTGTAGATACAAAGTATATCGTCAAGATATCTCTTAAGGTGAAGCACTACAGACAGAAAGGGTAGATTTTTGGATGAATTGCACCTGTAACAAAATGTCTTCACCTAAACTGTAAGTATAAAACTGGCAATACTCAACAGAAATATAGTTATTTCAGGACAGATTTCCTAATTTGTGTTCATTCATGTCTAACTGTATTTTCCAATATTTTCCTAAATTTAATGGTTAAGCTTCACCACACTTGGTACTGCAGTGTCGTGTCATATATCAGCGAAAGAATTTCTACTAGTCTTTCAGAAACTAGAATAGTATGTGTGTGTGTGTGTGTGTGTGTGTGTGTGTGTGTGTGTGTGTGTGTGTGTGTATATATATATATATATATATATATATATATATATTAGGGCTGTCAAACAATTAAAAAAAATAATCACGATTAATCTCAGAATTTCATATAGTTAATCGCAATTAATCGCATTTTTTTATCTGTGTAAATGTTATAGAAAGTAGGGATTTTTAAGTGAAATGTTAAAATTAAATTGGTGAACACACACACACACACACACACACACACACACACACACACACACACACACACACACACACACACACACACACATTCTCTAAGCCGCTTCTCCCTCAGGGTAGCGGGGAGTGCTGGAGCTAATCCCAGCAGTCATCAGGCGGACGGCAGGATATGGTGAACACATTTTATGCTAAATGTACTTCTGTTAAAAACTGCTGGGACAGGAGAAAACCGTGAGGAAGGTTTATTCACTCACATACTAGGCAGTAATACTGAACCTACAAAACACAACATTGGATTTGTAATAGATTACAGAGCTGTAGTCTCAAATATAAGACATGTGGTCACATACGACTGCATCTCAGTTCAGACATGCATAACAACAGAAAATAAAAACTACATAAAACTTCAAATGTGCTGAAGGTGTATTCAGTCACAGCCTATAGGACTTCACAGTCCTGCGCAAACAAAAATAAATGACACAAAGCTGGACTTCAGTAAAGACATGTAGTGTTATACCACAGTGCTACAGCGCTGTAAACAGCATGTAAACGTGGCTACTTACTCCTCTACTCTTAATGAGAGACGCCGTGCACAGTCAAGTCTCACCATGAACTACGGAGGACTCACAGGGCCAAATAGAATTTGCGCTAACGGCACTATTTCATTTAATCGTGTTAAATTGAGATTGCGTTAATGCGTTATTATCGTGTTAACTTCGACAGCCCTAATTATATATACATAATAATATATATATATATATATATATATATATATATATACATACATACATACAGTACTGTGCAAAAGTCTTAAGCACCCAAGACACATTTGCAAAATCTATTTATTTGGGTAGTTTGTGTTTATTTGCTGAGAAAAGTGTTAATATTTTAATAAACAAAATTTATAGAATATTAGTAGGGTAGGGTTAGGGTTATGAATAAATAATAAATAATGATTTTCTGGATGTTGGTGTGTTTATGTGTTTGTTTAACCATTTCCAAGCCTCTCCTCGAGGAAGTCCAGTATTATATGTAGTTAAAAAGCAGCTCCTGGTTTGACCAATCAGTGCTCAGTAAACTGAGCTCATGATGTAACTGATGATATTAACAGGCCTGTGTGGCGGCTGTGAAGGGGTCAAGGAAAAATATGGACCCAAGAAATTATTTTTATTGTTTTTATGTTTATTTGAATTATGAATACGACTTTATTTTGATTTATATTGTGATAAACTCACTGCTGAGGTCAATTGTTTAAACATTTGCTTAAATGTCTAAAATATTTGCACAGTACTGTGTATATATATATATATATATATATATATATATATATATATATATATCGAACAAAAACTCATATGTCCATGTTTGTCTTTTCAAACAGACATGACCCAAAATTATGGCTCCATTGACTTACATTAAAAGTAAAGTAGGTTTTTTCCTAGGTTTTATATATAGCTATTGTCGGAACAAAGCCTTTTATCTCCAAAAATGTAATATAAAATGTAAAATATAATGTATATATATATATATATATATATATATATATATATATATATATATATATATATATACACACACACACACACACTAAAATAACAACAGCTATCATAGAAATTCTGCCTGTTCTCTGATATCTTATATCTTAGTCTGTTCTCAAGGACATTATATAAGGATTTTTATAATACACTCACTGAGCATTTCATTAGGTACATCCACCTTGTTTCAACACTCATTGTCTATTTTCTCACCTCCATTTATCATATAAATGCACTGTGTAGTTACAGTTACAGACTGTAGTCCAACTGTTTCTCTGCAAACTTTATTACCCATCAGGGACCCCACATAACCACAGCAGAGCAGGTACTATTTGGGTGGAGGATTATTCTAAGCGTTGCGGTAACACTGACGTCGTGGTGGTGTGTTAGTATCTGTTGCGCTGGTCTGAGTCGATCAGACACTGCAGTGCTGTATTTCTAAACGCCTCAGTGTCACTGCTGGACTGAGAACAGTCCACCAACCAATATGCAGCAAATAGCATCCTGTGGGCAGTGTCCTGTGACCACTGATGAAGGACTAGAGGATGACCAACACACACTGTGTAGCCCAGGTGGACGAAGAAAGTAGATGTCTAATAGAGTGGACAGTGAGTGGGCAAAGTGTTTAAAAACTCCAGCAGCACTGCTGTGTCTGATCCACTCAGACCAGAACAACACACACTAACACACTACCAGCACGTCAGTGGTACTGCAGTGCTGAGAATGATCAACCGCCCAAATAGTACCTGCTCTGTGAGGGTCCATGGGGGTCCTGACCACTGAAGAACAGGGTAACAGAGTATCAGAGAAACAGATGGACTACAGTCTGTAACTGTAGAACTACAGAGACCAGCTATACAGTAAGTGGAGCTGGTAAGATGGACAATGAGGGTAGAAACAAGGAGGTGGTCATGATGTTATGTCTGATCTGTGTATGTATAGGTGGTTTAAATTAAAGCAAAAAAACATAGCAAGGCTTAGAATTGATTTATTTTTGTCAAAAAAATGATGAGATTTTAGTTAATTTTAGCTAAAACGATCCTAGATAGTGTCAAATTTGTAAATGTAAATATTTTGTTTCTTCATACAAACAAACATGCATGAATGTCAGTAATCAGCTGGCTTTGTGAGGTCCACTGTATCAAACTAAATGTATACTTATGCCCTGTTTCCCTGACATTGCCTTCCTTACAGGGCATGTCCACCACTTTTTCAAATTTCCTGTCGTTTAATGGTTGAGATGGTTTTGTTTTGAAATCGTTCATTGTCGAGAAACTGCAATCTCTTTACAGTGGTGGTGATAGAAACCAGAGAACTGTCTACAACACAAATAGGGTTAGGGTTAGGGTTTATATACTATCCAAAATGACCAATCAAATGAATGGCCAGTGTCTTCTGGGTTTAATGAGTTCTGTTCATAATGGTAAAACTGGTAAATCTGAGATTGCTAAACTGGGCGGTATTTTGCCTCAGAGCACTCTGCATGCTCTTCTCCTCTGTGAACGGATGTTTTAAAAAATATGCTTTAGGCCGAAACAGAACGCTCTAATGTTTGGTTCTACTCTGTTCTCATGCTCCTGATGAATGTTGCGGTACATGTAGCCATTATGTCTGTTACAGCTACGATAACCATATTAACCTCTTCAACTCCTCGGGACCACCGGTGGTTCCAAACCGCACTTCGTCATATCTATCATAACTGTCATATTTCATAAGCTCCATTCAGAAGCTGGGCGTCGTGTGAGGCTGTAGCTCTTCTCTCCAGTCTAATAGACGGTGATGTCATTCTAAACCCTTATAATAAAAGAAGCTGAACTTTGTTTTTCTACTGAAAGTCGACCCGTTTTTCCCCAAATCTGGGCTCTAAACTATAAACAGACAGCGTCTCTTCAGTGATCTGCTCTGGAAACATGACTTTAATAAAATAACACAAAGAGCGTCGGAGATTTTTGGCTTTCAGCTGTAAATTGTGAGCGTATAGTGATGTGTGGAGATCATAAAACACATGTTCTGTTCATTTGAGGGACACTTACTAAATAAATAAATAAACTAAAAATGTACATTTATTTCATGCAGTTACTGAATAACTTGCCTTATGATTTGGTCATTTAAATTCAAATGGCCAAACCAAAACATACCCCAGGGGAATAAGAGGCTAAAACAGCATTGGTCAAATGCCAAGGCCAAAGTGGCCAACAGGGTGAATTCAGGCTGCTCAGTTGGAGCAAGAAAGCGCTTCCGGTCAGGAACAACATTGCTTTCATTTCTTTCTTTTTCTCTCCCCCGTTCTCCCGATTCTTATCTCCAGCTTCCTGCATGTAAATCAATAATTCATAGCGGCTCACTTGCCTCCAGGGCTTCTGTAATTTTAACACCACACTGAGACGCATCAATTCTCTGTCAAACAGGGCTTTTGCCAGCTTCTTACAGCAACACCACGCATCACATTCGCACCCTTTTGCAAACTACACAGAAGCCGCAGAGGCTTGGAAAACTGAAGTTCTGTAAGACTTCAGCTGGAATGATTCCTTCCAAAACGTTTGGAGATGCTTCTTCCACCTCCTAGTGGCGTGAAGAGCGCAGAGCAGCTTCAAAATCAATAAAGGCTCATAAAAGTGTCTTCATTTCTAAAATAACAGACCAGATAGGAACAATAAGCTTGCAGTTAAGCCCAATATATAGTTATATGTATTTATATGGGTGTTTATACTGGACATGTTATTATTGTTTAAATGTACACACATACATACATATACTGAATCCAAAACATACATATATGACCTTTTTCTCTACTACTTCTAATATTACAGCAGCTATTATATATTACATTAGGCAATGATTATAATAATAATAATAATAATGATGATAATAATAATAATAATATTTCAGTGTAGAAACACCGTGAGCTTTTTGGTATGACGGCTTGGTGACGCTTCTCTGTGGGAGGACGCAGAGCTGAAACCCTAACCACACATATTCACACGCACACACACGCGCGCGCGCGCACACGCCCGAGCCAGAGCGCGGAGCCCCTTCCCGCTTTCCCTCACTCCGGACCTCGCAGTGCTTCGCGTCGCTCGTGTCTCGCCGTGCCATGCGGTGCTGCGCCGCGCTGTGTTCGTCCGGAGGAGAATGCCAGCGCGCGTGAGCACGGGAGGAGCGGACTGCACCCCTCGCGCAGCTCTCTCGGATATGCTGAGACTCTGCGGTCGCGTGCTGGCTCGCTCCTAAACCTCGGGACGGAAGGCGCATCGCTTCACTTCGCATCGCATCGCACCGCGCCGCGCCGAGATGGCCCCGGCTTCAGCCGCGCACCCGCCGCGCTCGGCACCGCACGCCTCCTCCACGTCGCCTGCTGGGATTTAAGAGGGGGCTCCATGGAGAGCCGTGCGCTCCGGCGCGCTCCTGGCGCAGTCTGACCCTCCTGGCGTTTCTGTCCCCCTCCTCCTCCTCCTCCTCCTCCTCCTCCTTCTCCTCCTTCTCCTTTCTCCCTCTCTCCCTTCCTCGGCTTCCGCGCGAACCCGCGCGCTTTCCATGCCGGGGGGCGTATCGGCGCTCCGTGCCGTCAAAATGCTGAACAACATCTTGCTGCTGAGCGTTTTAACGGTGTCCGGCTTCTCGTCGCGAGGCGAGAGCCGCAAAACTTCCAAGGACATTTGCAGAAACCGTTGCTCGTGCGAGGAAAAGGAGAGCATGCTGAACATCAACTGTGAAAACAAAGGTTTCACCAGCGTGAGCGCGTTTCAGCCGCCGCAGAACAAGGTCAGCCAGCTGTTCCTCAACGGCAACTTTCTCACCAAGCTGAACCCCAACGAGTTCGCCAATTACGGCAACGTCACCTCCCTCCATCTGGGCAATAACGGGCTGCAAGAAATCAAAACGGGGGCGTTCAACGGTTTGAGGAACCTCAAACGCCTCCATCTAAACAACAATCACTTGGAGATTATAAAGGAGGACACGTTTTCTGGTTTGGAAAGTTTGGAATACCTACAGGCTGATTACAATTACATCAGTGCCATAGAGGCAGGTGCTTTCAACAAACTGAATAAGCTCAAAGTCCTGATCCTCAATGACAACCTCTTGCTTTCCCTGCCCAATAACATATTCCGCTTTGTCATGCTGACCCATTTGGATCTAAGAGGCAACCGGCTAAAAACATTGCCCTTTGCAGGCGTTTTGGAGCACATAGGTGGCATCATGGAGATTCAGCTGGAGGAGAACCCGTGGAACTGCACTTGTGACCTGATACCGCTCAAAGCCTGGTTGGACACTATTGCCGTTTTTGTGGGTGACATAGTTTGTGAGACGCCCTTCCGGCTGCACGGGAAGGACGTCACGCAGCTGATCAAGCAGGACCTCTGTCCCCGCCGGGGTCCTGCCAGTGAGGCGGGTCACCGTGCTGTGCAGCCTCCACCTGATGCCCATCATCGGGCTCCCTCTCCAACAGTGCGTGCCCGGGTCACACCGAGTCGGGCGCCCAAGGCGTCACGCCCCCCCAAAATGAGGCACCGTCCCACTCCCCGTGTGACACCCGGAAGAGACAGGCATGTGTTCGGCCCCATCATGGTGTACCAGACGAGGTCTCCAGTGCCCATGAGCTGTCCGAGCGTTTGCGTGTGCACAGCGCAGAACCCAGACAGTGGATTAAACGTTAACTGCCAGGAGCGCAAGCTGCACAACATCTCTGAGCTGCAGCCCAAGCCATCTTACCCAAAGAAGCTGCATTTAACTGGTAACTATTTGCAGACTATCTTCAGAATGGATCTGGCAGAATACAGTTCCCTTGAGCTTCTCCATCTGGGGAATAACAGGATAGCTATTATTCAGGATGGGGCCTTTGAGAACCTGACAAGTTTGCGTAGGCTTTACCTCAATGGCAACTACATTGAAAGTTTGTCTCAGTCTTTGTTTGCTGGACTGCAGAGTTTGCAGTACCTCTACCTGGAATACAACATCATCAAGGACATTTTGCCAAACACATTCAACTCACTGCACAATCTGCAGCTGCTGTTCCTCAACAACAACCTGCTGAGGTCCCTCCCTGACAATGTGTTTGGTGGGACCATGTTAACCAGGCTTAACCTCAGAAACAACCACTTTTCCTATTTGCCGGTACGTGGCGTGCTGGACCAGCTCTCAGCATTCATTCAGATTGATCTACAGGAGAACCCTTGGGACTGCACCTGTGATATTGTGGCACTTAAGAACTGGATGGAGCTATCCAGCACCAGTGTGGTGGTCAACGAGATCACATGTGACTCTCCATCAAAACATGCAGGCCGCCTCCTGCGCTCTTTGCGAAATGATGCCATCTGCCCAGACACTGGTGAGGCCCCACCAACGAAGGCCCCCACCGTCATTAGCTCAAGCACCGGAGAGACCCCTTTCTCAGTGGCAACCCCCACAGACCGAGTGCCCGAGACACACCCGGAAGTGCCCTTGTCCGTGCTCATCTTGGGTCTGCTGGTCGTGTTCATACTCTCCGTGTGCTTTGGGGCCGGCCTCTTTGTATTTGTCCTCAAGCGACGCAAGGGAGTCGACAGCGTCCCTTCCGGGGCCAACAATCTGGACATGAGCTCCTTTCAAGTACAGTATGGCTCCTACACAACAGAACCCAGTGTGAACAAAAGTGAGAACCGGGTGTACAACTACATCCCTCCCCCGGTGGGCCAGATGTGCCAGAACCCCATCTACATGCAGAAGGAGAGCGAACAGGTGACCTACTACAGAAATCTGAAAGAACTGAGCTTCAGCACCCTGGACCCCAAGAAAGAGGAGCTGGCACGCAGCCCAGGGTACACGGTAAGCACGGTGGAGTTCACAGACAAGCACCCCTGTGGCAACCCAGAGCCAGAGCTCCTCTATCAGAACATTGCAGAGAGAGCCAAGGAGCTCCCGGCTGCGGGACCACTCACCTATAGCTTTTGCACTTTGCCCAAAAGGCCCTTCATTCCCCCATATGAGACCACGCGGCGGCACAACCAGGATCGATTAAGCAAAGCTGTGCTCTATGGGACCCCGAGGAAATACGGTGACCAAGCAAAGGTTGAGCACCCCTTGCTCCCAAGCAAGCTGAAAACAGAGCCAGACTACCTCGAAGTTCTGGAGAAGCAAACTGCAATGAGTCAGCTGTAAAATTAGCTCTCTTGCATTAGTCTTTATAAATAAGGATGCATCGTCCATGTATTTGACCGCATAAGACTCAAACAAACCGAACGATTCCAACAACGCAAGCCTTTTTTTTCATCTCCATCTTTCCGAAGCTGTACAAATTAGTAAAATGAAAAAAAGAAAAAAAAAAAAAAAACAAGAGTATCCACAATTTAAAGATGATATATTATTTTCTCTAAGGTTTAAATTATTTCCTCTACTTGAAACAGAAAGACTGTAGCAATTGTTGCGAGAATATGTATGATACAGCGTAATGCTTTTATATATATATATATATATATATATAAATATATATATATGAAGTATATTTTTCCCTCTGGGGACGAGACGCCGTCCTTTTTGCAGAAGCGCGATGTTGAATCATGAATTGACATTCCTGTGTGGTTATATACGACGGTGAGTGGGATACACAGTAACTGGTTGCATCCACTTCGATCCATTGATTCCAGAAAGTGCCTTTGCACTCGAAGAATTTTATCTTTGCTTTCTGTTAACAGAAGTTTTATAAGTGCTGTATTTTAAAGACTCTTTCTGTAAAATAGAATTATTTGTCCATTGCATTAAACCGGAAAAAAGGGGATCAAAAATTCACTCTATTTATTGGTAGAGAATTATTTTTTAAATCTATGTCTGTTTAGAATGCAGAGTCCTAGAGCTGAATTAAATTTTCACATAATATGCACTCGGCAGTGGACGTGGATTGAGCAGTGGATTATAGCATGTTGCACTCTATCTCTATCTCTCTCTCTCTCTCTCTCTCCCTCTCTCTGCCTGTCTCTTGCTCTCTCTCTTTCTCTGTGTGTGGGTACGATAGTGCACTCTGCTGAAACCGGATATGCTAAGAAAACACATCTTTGCACATGGTAATAAGCAACCTTGCCTGTATTCTAATCTTTGCACACATCAACAGTTCACAGCCTGCAAAGTACGTACAGTAAGTACTCTTGTTTGCAAAGGCACTGACGCTGCACCTAAACGCTGCCGGTTCTGACTTGGTGTATATACAGCAAACTGTGTTGCATTAGCCTCTGATTTGTGGAGCCTAGCCCCTGACAGACTTGCTTTTGGCATCACATTGCCCTCTCGCAGAGTCGCATTGAAATCAGCTGCGGTGTTTTGATGCGTTTAGAACAGCGGTCGCTGTCCTTGGTGCTGGAGAGCGCTTGCCTCTGGTTGGACTCGGCATTGGATACAGCTCCTGCATACCAAGGCATGATATTATCTCTTATTTATTTATTTTCATTCTCAATCAGGCTCATTCTTTGAAGTACCTTGGAGTGCGGGAAGTGATATGCTCATGAAGCCAATTTGCGTGAAATAAATGAAATGCGCTTTATTAATTTTCCATCCACTTACAAGTCCGGTCGGCTCATTCGTCTTCTACCTGCGGTTGCAGTTGATACAAATGTTCTCATGAATTATACATTCCATAATTCGTAGTCTAGTTAAATGTGTTCGCAAGCAGATCTGAAATGGTCATGTGCAAAAGTGAGGCAAATGTTTACCCCTGTGGGAAGGAGGAGGAGGGCTGAGGCCAGTGCATTTGAGTGGTAGATGAGAGAGAGAGAGAGAGAGAGAGAGAGAGAGAGAGAGAGAGAGAGAGAGCGTTTTTCATCCAGTTTCAAATAGAGTGATTTTCTTTGCCTGGTACAATAGGCCTCTGTGTAGCTGTTTCCTGATGTGGTGGAGAATGAAGAGGCTGTGCATGCCCCGCACACCAATGAAGGGGGGGCGGCCCAGCAGAACACTTGTCTTCTTATCGCATAGAGCCGCCTGAGATGGAGACGTCATGCCTGGACTTTGAAATAAATCATAGGCTTTTAATTGGTTTACGGCAGAAAAGAGGCAGTGGCACTGTTTCATTGATGCAAATGCATCGACTTTCATTTTATTAGCTACACACTAAGAGACAATGCTGGCTTTACTGGGAGCGAGATTGGATTGTCTGCTTGCGCCTATACATCTTCACGGTTGCCTGAGCACGTTACCGTATTAGCGGGTGGTTTTGATCATATGGGTGCTGGGCGCAGTTAATGATGTTGATGTCTTACAAATGTAAGCCATATTTTTTTTTTTTTACGATGCAGGTGGACGGGTGATATGGTGCACAAGTTTCTTCTGAAGTCTGCATTGCTATACTGCAGCATTACGTAGCTGAGCATGTAGAGGAAGGGTGGGGGAGAAAACCACATTGATTAACTGAGAGAGACTTTTGGAGACCACAGCGCTCCTGCGGTGTTGCATCACTTTGATGCCCCAGGCAGTGCTTGTGCCATGGGGCACTAGAGTATATGCCATGCGGTTGGAAGTGAGTTGGCTTCCGACTCCAATCAATGAGAGTGATAGCAGATGCTAGCTGCTGGGGGCTTGTCCTCGAGCCATTCTGGCCTACTTCAGCTGTACTCTCAGGGAGCTCTGACTGTATTCATAAGACCCCACCGTTTTCCACTCCCACTTACAGTCTGCGTGTGTCATTTCACTTCACAACTGTTCTCATGTTTCACGGTTGGATTTTGCAAAACACTGTTCACCTTTCAGTGGTTTTTACCTTAAAAGGAGGCATTACAAAAAAGCTGCACTCTTAACCCATTTATGCCCAAGACTGTACAAAGGAAATTGGCCACAGATTTATTTAGATTTGGCAAATGCATCCAAATCCAAACTGAAACTTTCAATGAACCTTATATTTCACATCTCTGATATTAACCAAAGGCAGAATTTTGGTTAAAAAAAAAAAAAAAAAAACAACAAGGAAAATTTCCCAAAATCACTTCAGATGACAATTAATCTCAATCACTTCTCATATAGCCACAAGCTATCCAGGTGTTACTGTGATATGACTTGTTCAAATATTTTATTTCATCTTCTTGTTTGGTATGAGAGTCAATGTGTTATAGTTTCATAGTTGTAATATTGTTTTATTTGTAAATTTTATATATTTTCCTAAAAAAATATCTATGTTCTTTTCATCTCAGTTTGATTATATATGTGCATAAGAAGTTAAAAGAAAAAAATTGTGAGACTTTAGGGAAATCACTCAACTGTTCGAATACCAAATGGCGTCCCATTGAAATGCATTGCATACTCTTATAGAGCATACACTCCTTGTGTGTTTTGTGTGTGGAAATAATCAAAATGTTCATTGAGATTTTTAAGAAATTGGACTATTTTATCATTTCATGAGAAGTGATCAGGTTGAGATGAGCACAAAATTGATTTTCCATGGCAACATATAATATTTCAACAAAAGTAAGCCGTTCGGACCAAAGACTGGAAAATGTACAGTAAGAAAATTGGACACAGTAACTGAACCCATATCAATTTCGATCAGTGAGGCACCAAGAACCCCTGTAGTAAATCTTCTTCTTTCGGCTGCTCCCTTTAGGGGTCGCCACAGCGGATCATCTGCCTCCATCTTGCCCTATCCACTGCCTCCTCTACTTTCACACCAACCATCTCCATGTCCACCTTCACTACATCCATAAACCTTCTCTGAGGTCTACCTCTTCTCCTTCTGCCCGGCAGCTCCATCTCCAACATTCTTGGCCCAATATATCCACTATTCCTCCTCAACACATGTCCAAACCATCTCAACCTGGCCTCTCTGGCTTTATCTCCAAACTGCTCCACCTTCACCGTCCCTCTGATCTGCTCATTTCTAATCTTGTCCAGCCTTGTCACTCCCAACGAAAACCCCTGTAGTAAAGAAAACCTAAAATTTCCAGTATGGGCATAAACGAGTTAAAACTGAATTGAATGGGTTCTTTTTAGTTACTCCAAAACTAATATATTCCATTGGATGCTTCTATAAACAACTGACATGTTTTTTAAAGTTATATAACCTCCATGTAGTCTATACATCCAAGAAAAGAACCAGAGATGGGCCTTTATTTGTAGGAGTGCATTGAAGTTTAGACCAGCTTTATTCTCCTCATTGGCAAAAAAAAAAAAAAAAAAGATAATAAGCTTATTGCAGCTTATTGGAAAATTATTTATGCCCCCAAACAAAAATAGTCAGTGGATTATAGCAGCCTTGTTTACTCAGCCTAAACACATTAAAGCCATATTGCATGGCCCACATTTTTAATCGTTAGATTTGTTGGGTAAACATTATTCAAGTTATTAGAGCGGGTATTAGTTTGTTGTTTTGCTAACAAAGCAAATGTCTTTACAGATCATTAGGTGGTAAAATGCCAATATGAGTGTGGCTCTAGAGGAAATGACTTGGGTTTGACTCTAAGAAGATTGATGGTTTAAGGATGTTTGCCGGGGAAGCATGCAACCAAAGTTGTTTGCTTTCATATGCTCGCTGTTGGCCTAATTAAGTAGTTCTGCCCTAAATAAGGAGCGCTAATAGACATGCTTCAATTAGAACAAGCCCTGTAAGCATGTACCCAAACTAAACTTTAGGATTTTACGCCCTTTCGCCTCACAAGACGTCAGTGAAAAACAAAAAAAAGTGAATAAATAATGTAACAAATGTTAGATGACTAAGATTAAGACTATGATTTATGGTGTCTGCTCTTCAGAGGTCTTTACCATTTTAAATGTGATGGTCACTGTCATCCCAGAACATAGACAGGCTTGTTTGTGTTTGCTGTTCTGCTCCCTGTTTAGTTTCAGGATCTCAGTCGTTTCTTTTAGTAAGACCAACATATTTCTCCTCTTTCCTTCTGTGCGAAAGTCAGAGACCAGCTTCATTCATTTATTTATTTATTTTATTTCAGTCAAAACAGTCATGACATACATGTCATTCACTGTTACATATAATGCATATCATTTTTTTTTTCAGTATCTAGTGCAATTTTCCAATATGAAGAAATCTGCAGTGATATTTTTCCAAAGCCCCAAAGTTCAGTCATAGAAGTTGGTTGCCTTTTCTGCTTCACACTATCTTAGTAATCTCAGACACATTGGGTGAAGTTGGGTGGCCAGTTCGTTGTTTTGAGCGTGGGGTGGTCAGTCCAGTTTTGGAGAAAGTCAGCAGCTTCTTTGTTTGATTAGCAAATTTTGGGTGGCATTTTTCTAAGTGGTCTTTTAGAGCAAACTCTCAACAGACTGTCAGTAACACGTCAAAAACATACCAGGTTTGGGATCAAGTTTTGGGTTGAGATTAAGGTTGGGGTTAGGATTAGAGCCAGGGTGAGGGATAGGATTTGGGTACAGTTGGGTGAGTTAGGCTTTGTGTAATGGAAGTAACAACAATTCATATTCTTAATGTAAGGAATGTATCAACAGAACATCTACAAGATATTTTCTTCAGTGTATTCAGATGCTTCACTGCTGCCATTTCATTGATATGTTGTTGAGGCGTTACTGACACTCTGTTAGAGTTTTGTTGTTGCTTTGGTATTGTTGATCAAGTTTATTAATCTAGAAATAGTGTTACGAAAACTGTGTCTGTTTCCTTTTCTCAGTAAGAGCTTCTTGACTGCTACACATTCTTTCAGACCCATAGTGTTGAGATGTCTTCTCACAGTGGAAGGATGGGCAGAAATACCTGTGAATATGTTCAGATCCGATTATCTTTTATCTAATCTTCTCAGAAATATCTCCTGACAAACTTGTACCTAAGGGTTATTTTGACTGGAAATTGAACAAATGAATGGTGGTCGTTGGAAAAGTATTGAGCCGAGATGTCGGATATCTTGGCTCATTTCACAGCTTTCCCTTTGTATTATTGTTTGGATTGCTGTTTTCTATCATATAGTTGCAATGAGGATTGCTGAGGATATCTTACATGTATATTTGAGTCAAGATTTGACTGATGAAATTGGGCATCATGATGCTGGCACATAATTGACAATGAGAGAGATTTCTATAATCATCACAAACTACAGGTTGGTCAGAGAAAAGTAGCGTGAAATTAGAGTAAGTGCCAGAATAATTAAGATATTTAGAGAAGTCTTAATGTGAAAAGTAAAGAAGTTATATTTGTACTGTTATGTACTATTGTACATCTTTTGGCAAACATTATTGGCTATGGATGAACATGGATTTCAAGCAGGTTAATTGTACTCTACCAAAGATCACCTGCTGTATTGTCCGTTTATTAGGTACATGCAGTTACATTCACTTGCAATCTCATCAGGTAGACCTACTATATAGGTACACTTTGTGGTCTTACAGTTACTAACTGTAGCCCATATGTTGCTACACAGTGTGTCCACTGCTCTCTACCCCATCCATCAAAGGATAGGGACCACCAAAGGACCATCACAGATATTATTTGCTCCTATCTGGTAGGTATTTCTCAGTAAAATGGCCAGTGGGTGTAGGTAAGGAAGTTAAAAGCTGTCAGCTCAGTATTGGTCTCAGTGTAAGTATTGAGACCATCTGTGCTTGCAAGTAGGTGGGCGGAGAGATTATGTGTGGTTATGAGCTGACCAGTCACCCTGAAATTATCTGAATTAATTCTTACCATGAACGGAAAGCTCTGCAGCGGCTGTGTTGTCTTATGAACTGGATACAACTGCGATGAGCCCACAAAGGCACGATTCTGTATTCATACTTGCACTGGTCATAATCAAGTGCCAGGAAACCTCACTGCAGTCCATTAGACACGCTACACCACCCGCGAGCCAGCCCCGTCTCCTCTTTAGCGCTCTATCTTTGTCAGCAAGCTTTTATAGCCAGGGTATGTCTGTTGGGCAGTATGGTGGAAATCAAGGCAAATAAATGCTCTGCAATGACATTCTCTAACAAATTCTAATGGTATGCAGTCTGTTCCACTATATCAGCCAATGTTTCACCTCTTGAAATGAGCACTGTAAAATATGTGGAGTTTTACCTAATAAGAGAGCTGCGGTATTACTCACAATATTGCATATTCAGTTGTCTATGTGTTGTCTATGAAGCAGTTAACCCTTAGAAGTCAAGAGCTATTGCTATAATTTTGGTATACTGTTCCTCATGTAATTACACAGAGAATTACATTGTTATATTATGAAATAACTTTTAACCATATTTCGCTGTTGTTGTAAACAAAACCATGTATCTCCAAAGTAGTAACTTTACAGGGAAAGGAAAAAACTTACTTTACTTTTAATGTAAGTCAATGGAACCAGACGTCTTTCCAAGTCACTTTGAGCCATTTGTTTAGGTCCATTCTTCATGAAATGTACATACAATGTAAAGGACAACATGCATTTTCAAATTATGTCAAAAACTGAAAAACGAAAATGGATATACGAGGTTGTCTTCCGACAGCGGTGATATATTCTGTACTAACTGCAGATCTGACTGCTTTCCATTTGCTTCAAAGTCAAGAAATGACCAAATATAGCAAAAACTTTAAGGACATTTTTTCCCCCCTACAAAATAACGTTTACACTTTACTCAAAGGGTGTCTGCATAACACATTCAAAATATCTTAACATAAACACTTCACAACATGTTAATGAGCATTTAAATCAACATTTATAAAGCATACATGGTTCACTTGATATGAAGATGGACTACTGCGTCAATTGACTGAGGAACATTTTTCAAGTCATTTTTTTAAAAAAACCTAATTTCTGGACAGCCAGAATAAAAATGACATGACAAATGACATAAGATTCAGTCAAATGATTAAGTGATTGTTTTTAAGCATATATATATATATATATATATATATATATATATATATATATATATATATAAGTGAAGCGATATGCAAAGCAAAAAATATTTAGGAATAAAAAAGACAGATGTGTATAGATTTAATGCACCTGATTGTCGAAGCACTTATCGACCAAAGCGTTAAAGCGAGGTCTTTTTTATTTTGACTGGCCACATATGAGCCATTTTACTGAAAATAATGTACTCATAAAAATGAATCTTTTTATTAAAAAAACCAAACATCTCAATAAAATGACATGTTAATATATCCATGTTAATATGTAAAATGTATATACTTTATAACTGTTGAATTAAACATTCATTACCATGCTATTAATAGCTTATGTAAGATGTTATGAATGTGTTATGTAGAAACCCATCAAGTGAAGTGTTACCTAATATTTAATCCCATTCCAATCTGCAAATCAGAATAAAAAGTCTCCTTTTGCACTTACAAACACAAATTTTGCATGCTTTGGGAGTTTAGAGTCCGTGATTTGCTTCAATGAGAAATGGAAATTGGAAATATGGAAATAACCCAAGTTGAATTACACTGTTGTAACACCGAACCTGAGCCTTGCCACAACAGTGCCGTATGACCAATTATTAGTAATTGTCCCAACAGATGCCATAATACTTGATGTCATAATGGCTAACTTGAGAACGTATTAAAAATGTGCATATGACATCATCTCTCATGACATGTTTATGACATGGTTATGCCAACGTTATGTAGCAGGGTCCAAGTACAGTGTTACCATATCATGCTTTTTTGTCAGTAACTGTGGCTTCTAAGGGTTAAACTGTTGTGGCCTGTAGGAGACCGATAATACACAATATTAAATGTGACAATGTAATATATTTGGGGAAGATAAGAATGCAACTTCACCTATATTTCTGATTCTGTGGGCTGCTTCAGAAACGGAATCTAATTAAGTAATCATCAATTGCTCGTTTTCTCATTCCATCTGCGGCATAGACTGCAGCATTTCTCCAGTGTCCTCTTAAGCACCCAAAGGAACAGCAATGCCTTATGTTAACAGTGGAAATCAATGAAATTCTCCTTTAAGGCCTCTGTGCTGCAATATGTTCAATGAGAAGCATTGTGTATCTATGGGAAAAGAAACTCAAGCATCGAGGTTCATTTCCCAGCCTCTCCAGAGCGGTAATCAAATGGAAAAAAAGAGAGAGGAGAGGACACAGAGATGTCAGCTCAAGAGTTATTCTGTAGAGACCTGGATACCTGAGTGGGAGGTCTAATGAAGGTGCTCTTGGGAATACAATCAGCAGTCTTTTTTATTGACTTTACATGAGAGCTAGGTCACATTCAAACAACCGTTGGGATTCATCCCATCAAAACCACCGATTCACAGATGAGGGTTTCATGCCTCGTTAGTTAGGTTAGGAGAAAGTGTGAGGCCTTGAACGTCTCTAAAACTGTAATGGCGTGGATGCAGGGACTGGGGGGCTGAACTGAAACTGCTAAAATGAATTCTAATAATGTAGAGATCTGAACATTTTTAACAATTTGAGTGTAGCAAAAGACCCACGTGTGCTTATTTTGAAGCAGTTTGCTATTTTCCATATTTTACCTATATTTTATTTATATCGTGTCTCAAAATCTGCATTTGCCCAGCAATGTTTAAGTTGCAAATTTTCATTGCAGCGAGAACCGTTTTCTCTAACCGTCTGCTGCATCGGGGATACATCGTTAAATTGCAATAACATTTTATTTCATGAGCCGTTCTATCTCCCACTCAGCGTGCTTTCCGGTTTTAAATCTCACAATTGGTTACCGCACCACATGTCTATAATCTGATTGGTCACTGCTCGGTTCATTTGCATACATTTCCGCCATTTGCATAAATGTCTTCTGGATGTGCGTCTGATGTGTCAGTTATATGTATACTTTGTCATGTCTCGTCTCAATATAGTGCAGCATGACTCATTAAGTTTGATACAAATGCGAATAATTTGGTATGACATCATTATTCACATCACGCATATGCTTCTTAAAATTTCAGCCCAACTCACAACACCTTCCCGCATCTCTGCACAATACTGTAGCTTTATTTTGATTCTCTGAGGCACATCTAAGCTGGGAAAACGACATTAATAGTTGTCCTCGGTGTGGGTACAAATTACGCAGGCGCTGAACTATCACATACAGCAGTGTTGATCTTGCCTCCTTGTTTGTAGAAGCACGTTGGGGGGCTATGTGATTGTTTTGCCTTGGACATGGGGACGAGCTCTGTGCATGCGGTCTTTCTTCTCTGTGTCTTTTTGATGAATAATGTATTTGCTTCATGGCTGCTTAATCATTTAGGCAGTAATGATGAGACACGTTGCAAGCTGACAGGATGCCTTGAACAACTGTCACAGAATAAACAGCCTCGTGACTCTTTGACGAGTGCCAAGACGCTTCTCTCGAAACAAGTGCATAACCCGCATATGATCTATGAGCGTGCACATGGCCGCGTGTGAGGATCTCTCTGCTTGGAGCGATGCATATGCCGCTGTAAAATAGGACTAGAGGCTAGTGACATATACAGCCACTTAAATGACGTTAACTAATGGTAGAGCAGCCTTAAGTGGACTGCGACAGGAAATGTGATCTCAATTGAATTTAGCATGGCGTGCATACAAAGCCAGCATCTTTTATTATGATGCTCTTAACAATAAAGGTGCCGAACGGACTATTTCTGAGCGACGCCTATACAAATAATACAGTTGCCTGCCATGAATAATTTAGACACGTTTCTCTGTGCTTAGTTAAAGGTCATAAAACCTGTTGAGTCAGAACTATCCACTGGCTTCTTTTATGAATGCATTGTGAGTGAATACGTTTTCTGTTCCCTTTAAACTACAGGGAAGTAAACCTATGTTATTGACTCTGGTAATTCACTGTGCACTACAGATGTAGCCAGGGCTAGAGCACTAAACAGGTCTGAAATTTTATTCCACACTCAAATTTTTTCTGTCCAAGACTGACCCGAACCCAGCAAAAATGGGTAATGCTTCCTTTTAAAGTTGTTACAAAGCAGCTTTACAGAAAAACCTGGGTCCAAGCCCGCATGAGCATCGCCAATGGCAAAACTCCCTAAGATCGAGAGGAAGAAACCTTGACGGGAACCAGGACTCAAAAGGAGAACCCATCCTCCTCTGGTCGACACCGGACAGCAAACAGCATTAGTATAAAATAAGATGTCTGCTCAACTTAAGATGATATAGTACCTGATTACAAACCCAGCTACTGTTTCTAGGTCTGCAGCTCAGTTAGATAAACAAAGCCCCTCTATCTGGCGCACTCTCTATCACACAGTTCCATATGGAATATTTTCCTCTTGGGCTTCTGGATATGGACAGCCGTGGTATAGCTGAGATTCAAACTCAGTTTCCTGATGTTGGGATTGAGTTAATAGACAGTTACGCCACATGAGACTACATCATACTTTAAACTTAAAACAACAAATATTGTTGACATGAAATTTGAGCTACTTCACGTGTTCCTGAGTGGTGCAGTGGACTAAGCAGTTACCCCATCAGGAGGTTGTGAGTTTGAGCCCCGGCGATCCATGAGTGCATATGCAAGACGGAAAATGTCTACCAGGATTGTCGGAAAGAGTCCTGACTAATTTTATTTACAAATATGAAATGCAAAACTAACTTTTGACTGAAAAGTGTCCTCAAGTTGAATCAATTCAAGAAAAGCCATGTAATCAGCTTCTGTATCATTTTTTAACTGTGTATTAACTGGGGAAAAGTGAGGTACAGATTCCAAAGTACTAGGTATTTGTTTTGGGTAAAATGGTGGAAAGTTCCAAGACAATCTAACTGAATTACAATGAAATGTGTAAATGCGTAATTGCAAAATGAGATTACCAAAATAGCTGAAACAGTGAAATACTTAACAGGTTCTAGCTATAAAGCAAATCAATGACATATCTCAAACCAACCATTATTTATATATATATATATATATATATATATATATATATATATATATATATATAAAATCTAGAACTTAAATTGAATTTCAGCTATAAAAAAGCAATAATTCTTGACATATGATGTTACATTAAAACGTAGTGTGAATTTGTTTGTTCTAACAACACTGTTACCCCAAACTTTCTCTTTAATGGGATATTTCATTATGTCAGTAATTTGGTTAATACCTAGACAGCGCACAGTGCTTTGCAGTTTCTACCTCACACTGACCCATTTAACGCATTCAGCCTGCTGGGCACTTAATTTAGTAACTTAGAATTGGCCATCGTGTTCCCCACAGCCATTGCCTCATCTCACATTTAACCACTTAGTACCTAGATGTAATGAGACTGAAATGAAGGTGTTCCCCAAAATTCTGTCCAAACCCAACCTAAACAGTACCATCCAGTTTTAAATCTAAAACTGACCCAAGATGCCTAATATCAAAGCACTGGTTCACCTACCAGGTATCAATAATAATATCTGTCATCAGGTAACTGCTAAACTTTCCGCAGTGTGCTGTTTTCGTGCTGTGTGGTGCTGATATAGCGAGAGACCTTCGCCTCTTTTGTCTTTTCACAGCGTTATATATAGTCTACTGAACATATAAAAAACACTTTTGTCCAAACAAATTAAAAGCTGTGTTGTCTTTACTAAACCATTGACTCACATGCGTGGGCCTTGTGGACCTTGGTGTTAAATTCTGCTAACAATGTGAGTGGGTGACTCCAGCATGCCAGATTAAAAGCTTTTAAGGTAATGAAAGGGAAGAAAAAATAAGAATACATAAGAAGAAAATCTAAAGCGGGAGGTAAAATTAGTTAAAAGTGGGAGGCAGGCAGTGATAACCTGAAGGTAACATATACCGATCAGGCGTAACATCATGACCACCTCCTTGTTTCTACCCTCAATGTCCATTTTATCAGCTCCACTTACTGTATAGCTGCACTTTGTAGCTCTACAGTTACAGACTGTAGTCCATCTGTTTCTCTGATACTCTGTTACCCTGTTCTTCAGTGGTCAGGACCCCCATGGACCCTCACAGAGCAGGTACTATTTGGGTGGTGGATCATTCTCAGCGCTGCAGTAACACTGATGTGGCAGTGGTGTGTTAGCGTGTGTTGTGCTGGTAGGAGTGGATCAGACAGCAGTGCTGCTGGACTTTTTAGATGTAAAGTCAGAGACGATAGCTCATCTGCCGCTGCACAGTTTGTGTTGGTCATCCTCTAGTCCTTCATCAGTGGTCACAGGACGCTGCTCACAGGACGATGTTGACTGGATTTTTATTTATTTATTTATTTAGTTGGTTGGTGGACCATTCTCAGTCCAGCAAAAACAGTGAGGTGTTTAAAAAATCCAGCAGCACTGCTGTGTCTGATCCACTCGCACCAGCACAACACACTCTGTGAGAACCCTTTTGAAAAATCCTCTAAAATCTTTACACAACTTAAGCAGCTTTAACTGCTAGGATAAACTTGGCATGTATACATGGTGTGGTGTTGTCATAACCAATGCATCGTGCTTATCCTTCATCCATCCTTTACCCAGCAGCAAAACATCTTCCTCAGCAGCGCAGGCCATCAGTGTGGTATTGCGGCCAGTGGACAGTTCCGCTTCTTTCTCAAAGATGAATTAGCAAAGTGGTGGGCAGTATCATTTACACTGATACTTAAAATACATTTAAATGTGCAGGAGAAGAAAGAACGTCTCGTGGCTTTTGACATTTGTAATGAGGGTCTAAATGAAAATGTCAGGAGTAAAAAGTGTCTTTAACGCATGTTTTTCTCTTGAAAATGTAACTAGGTACAAGTAGAAATGGAGAATTTCAATAATACTTGAGCACAATTCAAATCTTCCAAAAGGATATTTAACTATAGTAAGAAAGAGCGCCCCACCCCACCCCAGGATGCAGCAGAAATAGAAATATCATTTTTGGAGTGTACACTTCAGCTTTCTAGCTCTCTGTAGCGAAAGTACAGAGTTGAATGTCTACACAATGACAGATGATGGACCTTTCTTAAAGGTTAACTCCAGTAAAACCTGGCCTTGTGTCTATACGCTCTGAAGCAGAGAGCATTGATCTTATTATGAAGGAAGAACAAGTGGGTGTGAGAGAAAACTCTTTCTTACTGCTCACAGAACAAACAGTTCACTGGAGACCAAATGATGAATGGGACCCAACCAAATCAAAGTTGACAATTTATGGTGTTGGTGCTAGCGCTCCACTCTGTGTGATTTCAGTGGGTGAAGCAAGTTCAGGGGGAGTGCAAGTGTGTAATGAAGATGTCTGGATCAAAGGTGACATGAACTGAACATGTTCAGAATGTAGATCTCCTTTTTGAGGCAAAGGTTTCTGCAGGAGGTATAGCCAAACTTTTAGACACTTCTTATGAAGCCTGTATTTACCTTGCTTATAATAAGTCCTGATAAGTGGACGCATCAGAAATGGATGCCCATTACTTTCAAATTTGTTGAAGTTAAGAATGTTTGAACACTCTGCTTAATCTCTGCTACATAACTATGCTATAAACATGTCATGGCAGATGTCTTAAGCTGTCGTGATTCATTCTGACAGATTTTCTTCAGTATTATACAACAGTTAGTTCCAATTGTTTTGGATGACAAGCATTTTGTCCTGCATTTTGCTGAACATGTTTCAGAAACGCAGACCATCACACATTATTCATTTAGGGACAGTCTAAAAAGTGCATCACACAAATTTATTTGTATTATATTGTTTATATAGTTTTTTTTTTAAATTCAGAACCTTTAGCCATCTGTGTTCGCATACAGAGGACCCCTGCATTTAACCCATCCATGCAGTGAAATACCCACATACATGCACACTAGTGAACACGCTTGCCTGGAGCGGTGGGCAGCCCTATCCACAGCACCTAGGGAGCAGTTGGGGGTTAGGTGTCTTGCTCAAGGGCACTTCAGTCACATACTGCCGGCCAAGGGGATTGAACCAGCGACCTTCCGGTCCCCCTCCCTAACCTCCAGCCCACGACTTCCCCTTTTCACGTCAGTGAGCTCTGGCCATTTAAGAGGTTAAAGAAAGCAAAATAACTTCAAACCACTTGTCTTACTAAAGTCAGTGTCTTTCATTAACTGTGATTTCTACTAGGGTTAAAGGAAGCCACTCTCTTTACTACAAATGATGTCATGTGATTTTGCCTTCTTTTAGCTAAATACATGGGAGGCGTGTGCGCGCAATGAGTAAAATATCAGTGATATGCATTTCTGAAACGGTGTTAAACAAACCCTTTTTTGAAATGTGTTTGATTGTAGTTTGTTCTCTCGCTTGCATGAGAGGAAAAATGTAATACTTGATACTTTTTGGGACATTTAATGAGAAATTATGATGAGAAATTCAAATATCCATTCAAGGTCCAATACAAAACCAAGTGAACCAAGTTAAATAGCTATTGAAGTTTGAATACAACACATTACAATGCTATGAGTAATGTAAAAAAGTGTGCCACTTTTTTTGAACAGCTACTGTTAAAGCCAATTTGATATAATATCCCAGGCTGTTTTGCTTCACTTCTTTATTTTGCAGAACTGTTGCTATGATGATATATCACACTCACTTTCCACTTATGCTTGCAACTGAATTGCAGCCATGATGCTATTTGTGTTCTGTTTAAGCAGTAGAACATGAGAGGCAGTGTGTTATCGTGAAGTAGCCTCACGTCGCAGATCCTCACAGTGTGATGTTATTTGCAATAACAAATGACCTTGAGTGTTCTTCTGCTTTTATACAACAGTTAAATAAATAAAGTAATAAATTAATAAACAGGGCCGTGAACGCAGCATTTAATATGCTTTAATGTTTGCAGTTCCTTCCTCCAAATTATAGTTCCTTAACAAGCAGCTTGTTGCTACGTCAGAGTAAAAAACTCGCTGCACAGCCAGCAGTTCGTTCTCCAGCTCCTTACACTAATTTCCCAAACTGTCGTCACTACTGAGCAGCTTTTCAGTCAACAGCTATGACAGAAAAACAGCTAAACAAACTGGAATCAGCCAGAAATGAACCGCATACCACTCGTCAAATGTGTCGTCTGATCTTCAGAGTCTGACCAAGTTTAGCTCAGTTTTGTCATTTTTTGCCAGATTAGTATTAATGTTGTTTTGTTCCAGCCAGTCTGTAAAACATCTTACAGCCCATTTTGTTTGGTGAATGGTGTTGGGTTCATTTCTGGCTGATTACAGGTTGTTTAGGTTCTTCTGTCACAGCTGCCGACTGAAAAGCTGCTCAGTGGTGACGACAGTTTGGGAATTTTGTAACGGTGGGGAGCGATGAGGAGGCGGATGCATGTGCTGAGAAGAGCGAGATTTATTGAGGGCAAATCCATAATCAGAGTTGAAACGGTCAAGGGTCAGAGAGCCAACACGGAGACATAACGGAAATGAAAACAGGTTAAACAAACAACGGGGGCCAGAAGATCAAACAAAGAATACATCAAACAATACTTCCAACAAATTAAACACTTCAAACAATACAACCTGACTGAAACACAACATCAAAGAAAGAAAGACCAGCGAACAAAAGGGGCAAAAACAGGGCTTAAATACAAACAGGGATAATGACAGATAACAGGTGTCACACATCCAGAGAATCCCCATTCAGACTCCATCTCCCAGGAGTCTCCCGAATCTCCCGAATTCGATGTGGTTCACCTTTGTGTTTATGTCATGTGATAGGTCTAGTATAGTATTTAAGCCCTGGCTTAGCTCAGGTATAGCGTGAAGTATTGTATCCATGAGATCATACCGAGCGATTGTATTGACTGCCTTGTCTCCTTGTTCGACCTCTGCCTAGATTATCCGTTTTTCCACCTCTTGGTATTTTCCCCTCGGCACTGTCGCCTGTGTTGTGGACTCTGTGTAACAACTCTTGAACTCCTCTTCGACCACGTTTTTGCCTGTCTCCTGTTTTCATATTAAAACCCACTGTTTAACATCTGCATGTGTCTGTGTTCTGCAGCCACGTTGCAACACAGGTGGTAACAATCAGGGGCGGAGTCTGAAAACAAGGGGGCCGGACTGGGAAGGAATCAAAACAAAAAAAGCACATGGACTAGACTAAAACAAAAAGCATGTGGAAGACTGGGAGGGGCCAATCGTGACAAATTTAGTGTCGTCTCATCTTCAGAGTCTGACCAAATCGGCTGTCGGTCATACATGATCTTAAAAGTGTCCATTTTCTGTTTGTGTGCAAAGTAAGGAGTAAAAACGTTCAAATGGCTCGAGCGTCTCCTAGAGCTGTCAAAGTCGTTGCTTAGCAACAGCGTCTCAGTGGAGTGATACAGTGTTTGTGAAAAAACTGGTGTTATGGTGAAATAACACTGCAGTTAGAACGCCTCTTAATCAATCAGCTTGCGTGGCCGGAACTAACTGTTGCATAATGCTTAAATACAATATAACAATGTTACCTTTATGGGTAACTGTTACAACAGATGCCATAATGTTTAATGTCATGATATACATGCTTATAATACCTGGCATATACCAGTGGCCTTTTCACTGAGAAATTATACTTTTGTCAAGCACTTTAAAGCACTAACATACATTCTTAATCAGCCCTGTAATAAAACACAATTACGTTCACTAGAACACTGTAGGCCCCAGTACAGAGTTATGACATATGATATAACACTTTAAAGTTCTTGGTATATAAAGTGAATTAGAATCCAAAACACTGCTTTACAATATTTATGGCTGTAGTGTTATTAGGCAATCAGAGTGGGTTTCAAGCCCAAAGCTACCTGTAATTATTCAGTACCCCAGGTGAGAAGTTTTGAGGTAATCCAGATGTGTGAGAAACACTGTTGCTTTATGCAATAAGGCATGGCAAGTGGTCTTTAGAATCAAACTGAGCCTTTTACTTATAGTAACAGCCTTTAGGATTCCAGCCAGTACACAATAGCGCATTCACTGCAGGCTGGACTGAAGCCACTTTTTGGGAAACAGAGGCCTTGCAGAGAACAGCATGGAAAAAGAGATTTTAACACTAAGGAATGTGCTAAAGCAAAAAGAACACAATCAGTTGTGTGCTGGGGGGCACAGTCGGTAATCTGGTCAATTTGCTTCAAAAGCCAAATGCTTTTCCCATCGAAGGCTGGGGAAGATGTATGTGTTATGAGTTCTGCACAGGTGTATTGCTGTCACACATAGAAACTATTGTAAGCACAGCATTGTGCGAAAGTCAGAGACTACTTATTATTCATTTCATTTCCAGTCAAACCAGCCATTTACCCCTTAAAATTCCAGGCTTATTACTACGGCTTATTATTTGGTAATTGCTGGGACTTCAATGCAAACTTCTTGAGCTATTGTTAGGTTAAATAACTGTAATACAACTTTGGGCCCACTGCTGGACCCTGGCCATTTAAGTTCAGAAAAATAGCAGGAAACATCTGTTTAACAGAGAATTACACAGAAGCCTCATTAAATAAACATAATATTTAATTATTCTATTCTATTCTATTATATTAAATTAAATTATATTATATTTGTTATTAAGTATAAATACAATATTCAGCCTTTATGTCAACTTCCATTGTTTTATGGAGCCTTGCTTTCAGTTTCTCAAGGAATTTCAAGGGATATTTTTCCTCCAAAGTTCAGTCTTAGAAGCTCGTTTCTTTTTCTCCTCTCACAATCCAACTAAGTAACCACATCCAGTGGTGTTGAAGTGGACATTGAGGTGGTCAATCCATTGTTCTGAGATGATCAGCAGCTTCTTTGCTTGCTTTACAAATTCTCTTCTTTTTTTGTGTATTGACTTTATCTCAGCAATGACTTCTTGGCAGCTACACATCTTTTCAGACTCACAGTGTTAAGTCGTAGTCTCATAATGGAAGGATGGACAGAAACACCTGTGGATTTTTTCAGATCTGAGGAAAGAGTGGAGCTTGATTTTCTCCTCTCTCTCAAGGATGAAAGCCTCAATTTTGGAGGTCTAGTAGCTCTTGCATGGTTTTTTAGGAGTCTTGTTTCAAAGCGTTCTCTAACAATTTAAAACGTTCTCTTCTATCTTTTATTTTTAAACTCCGGCTTTAGAAACATCTGTTTCTTCTTTATGTACGTAAAGTCTCAAATAACTACTCTTCTCAATGAATAAATTGATAATGATTGTTTTGACATGGAATTACATTAATGATCCAATGATCTAATGAATGGGGGGTGGGGTGGTCTTTGGCATTTGTACATCACTGTATAACCACTGCACTGCCAATGAGAAAGCCATGGCTTACGCTGTACTTGATAGGTTAGAATTTTAAACATATTCATGATAAAATGTAGCAGCATTATCAAACCACGGAATTAGGTTTGTTAGCAGGCTCATTGACTTAGCTTGTCTTTGCTATATTTGCTATGGTAGGCAAACATTGATCATTGTCCATTTAAAATCATATTTTCAGAAATGTGCATGAAAGCCACAGCAAAGTCTAAGACAGAGCAACATGAGAACAGCTAAGCGATTAAAGACATAAAAGAATATACAAGAATACACAGATCAGGCATAACATTATATCCTTGTTTCTACACTCATTGTCCATTTTATCAGCTCCACTTACTACATAGGTTCACTTAGTAGGTCTATGATTACAGACTGTAGTCCATCTATTTCTCTGATGCTTTGTTAGCCCCCTTTTATCCTGTTCTTCAGTGTTCAGGACCCTCACAGAGCAGGGTACTATTTGAGTGGTGGATCAGAGGATCAGACACAGCAGTGCTGCTGGGGTTTCTAAACACCTCAGTGTCACGGCTGGACTGAGAATAGTCCACCAACCAAAATATCCACCCAACAGCGTAGCGTCCTGTGGTCAGCGTCCTGTGGTCAGCGTCCTGTGACCAGTGATAAAGGACTAGAGGATGACCAACGCAAACTGTGCAGCAGCGGATGAGCTGTCGTCTCTGACTTTACATCTACAAGGTGGACTGAGAAGGTAGGAGTGTCTAATAGAGTGGACAGTGAGTGGACCCAGTGTTTAAAAATTCCAGCAGCACTGCTGTGTCTGATCCACTCGTACCACAACAACACACACTAACACACCACCACCACATCAGTGTTACTGCAGTGCTGAGAATGATCCCCAAATAGTACCTGCTATGTGAGGGTTCATGGGGGTCCTGACCACTGAAGAACAGGGTAAGAGGGGGCTAACATAGTATGCAGAGAAACAGATGGACTACAGTCTGTCCTGTAGAACTACAAAGTGCAGCTATACAGTAAGAGGAGCTGATAAAATGGACAATGAGCACAGAATGTTATGCCTGATCGCTGTATATAAAGAAAGTAAACTCCAATGCAGATTGGACATGCGTTCAGTATACCGTCTCTATTTTGGGATTAAAACAAATACATAAATAAATCAAACTGAAGGTTTTTTTTTTCTATCCAAAAAGACGGCACATACCCAACAGCTGGTGCTCTTTCAAGGTTGGCGCGTCTCTACACCTCAATGCTGAGCAAGAATATCACCATGTTCTGCAAGCAACCATTCCACAACTGAAAGGAGCTCATTCTGGCTGCATTACACAGTAGACCAACACCTGCAATAGAAAGTGTTTTATTCATCGCTTTACAATTCCAATTATTAAGGTGACAGTTCAAGTGTGTAGGACGTTCATGTATTGTATAAAAACTCTCATATGTTATAAAACAACTCCTTTTAGGTTCACCCGCGATGCACATAATCTGTGGTAAATTGCCTAGCTGACTAAGTAGCAAGCAAAATTGCTCCTGGGGAGCTTGCAGCGTGTGCGACGGCTGATAGGGAACCGCATGGAGGTCGGTGCAGATTACGCAACTGGGAGAGCACAGGTGTTTTGTTTACTAACGTGAACAGGGTCCATTGCCTATCTCTGCAGTGCAGCAACACTATTTCTAACATCAGGCTTTAATAGGACCACAGGAGCTGAGGTAAACTGATGCTAAACTCCTTTGGCTTTCAACAAAACATACAGTGCATTGGTCAGAAGCATTCGTCTTCAAAATTTGCAGATTCTTACACCATTGCTAAAAAAAGTTCTCCTTTTTTGTGCTGCTCATGTTCCCACATGCACCTTAGCATGCCTCGGAATGCATATAGGGCAACTTGGGCAGCTTAGCGACATCAGTCTCTCCATGTTAATCAGGCTTGCTCCCTGAAGGGCTTTAGCAGCCAGAGCTGGTGGCTCAGATTGCTCGAGGATCGATAGTAGGCTTGGGTCACGTTAGCAAGGGACACGTCTGTGTCAAAATGCTAGTCAGTGGAGGGCAGCTGACCACAACGCCCTGGAGGACAAAATAGTAGCAGAACCACCTCCTGATTCTCATCATCCTTCTTCCAATGATAGAGGAGGAGAAAACACATCTCTCTCTCTTTCTCCCACGCAAACACATGTTGTTGTTTTTTCTTCTTGGTCCTAAGGCCACAGTCATTTGTCTATTTAGGGGAAGTCAAATAAAGTCAGCACTAGTCAGTTCGCTCTAATGGTAAATCATGAGCAAAAGTGTCGCCAATGCAAGACTGTTTAAAAGTAGAGCGCCAAGCTGGTGTGGGCATCAATCTTCTTCTGCAGGGACATGAAGCTGTTGTGGGCTTTTTTCCTTTTCACATGTTAAACATCTGTACATATTTATCTGCCATCTGCTCGGTTTGCATTTTGATGCACTTATATGTGATCATAATGGTCAAGAAGATAATTTAACTTATGTGCAAGATAGATAACAATGGAATTAACCCTCTGGAGTCCATGAACTCACCTGCACATGACATTCAATATTTATTTGTGTCTTTGTGATAATACAGAGCAAAAACTCAGTTCAAACAATTCCTGAATTTGTAAAGTCGCTTTTTCCATTCCATCTTATCTCAAGATTGTAGGTGACTCACATCCGGAGTTATGAGCCTATGAAGAGGGGATATACACACCATCTGTCCCTCACCATGTGTAACTGGTAGATTTGTGTCCATCTACATTTTGTGTGAAACTGACCAATGCACATTGATGAAATCAATAAGGACTAACCCATCATACACGCAACTCCATCTCTGAATCTCTCAAAGGAAACAAAATTAAGGTTTTGGAGTAGATGAGTCAAAGTCCTGACTTAAATCTCTTTTAGATTCTGTGGCAAGACCTTACATGGGCAGTTCATGCTTGAAAACCCTCCAATGCAGCAGAATTAAAGCAATTCTGGAAAGAAGAATGGGACAAAATTCCCCCACAGTGATGTAAAAGGCTCATTGTCAAAGTTTGATTGCAGATGTTACTATCAAGGGTGTCACAACTAGTTATTAGGTTTAGGGAGGGGAAAATGACTTTTTCACATGGGTTTCACAAGGTTATGAATATATATGTATTGCTTTATTATACAGTAAATTAAATCATCACTTAAAAGTTGCATGTTGTTTTTACTCATGTTGTCATTATCTTATAGTAAAATTAGTTGGATGATCTGAAATATGTCAATGTGGAAAAAATAGCAAAAATAGAAGAATGGGGTGAGGTCCAAATACTTTTTCACAGCACTGTATATGAACAACATAAAATGATAATAGTGAAACAATTAATAGGAACTGAGTCATTCTAAAGAGTTGCAAAGCAACTGATCACATGAATAACATCCAAACTCTTGTAGCTTACCTAGATGGCAGAGCTAAGCCGAGCAAAACACCAAAAACAACCATTCTGTGGTTTAATTATTGCTTTGTGTTTGCTGCAAATAAACGGCATTTGTTAAAGTGACTTAACAGTAAGCCCAATGACCATGACTACCATGTTATTTCAGCAGAGAATAATGTAAGTGTGTATAGATTTGGTCAAATATTCAAATATTGGGTGTCAGCTTGCCTTGATGGAGCCACACAGTCGGGAGCAAGACAAAAATGCTTTGGTTGCATGAGAGTGAGACAAATAAGTCCGATTTTCTTTGGGGGCGGGTGGGAGCGGGAACAAATTTGGCAAAGGTGGGACTGAACAAACCATCCTGCTCAGACCTCCACTATAAGCTACTACCATGGTTATGTGCAGAATCATGACAATCCGCGGACAATTTGAATGCATGAATGGTTCTTTATATGACCAAATGGTTCTTCTCTATGATGATGAACCAGTTATATAACCTTCTTTAGGCAATATATAGGACTATTTTTGCTAAGAGTGCATGAAAATCTACTGAACCACACACCAGCGCAAAATCCCACTTCCTCTTTGAAAGTGATTTGTGTGAGCAGAGGCTTCATATGTCTGCATAAACAACACAAGCGCAAACTGGGAAAGAGCTGCCGTCTGGATTGAGGCCATTTGTCAGGTGAGAAAAATCGCCTGTCCAGCAGGCACCTTCAGAGCTGCGAGGGGAGAGGGGGATTAGATGTATCGGCGTCTACTGCAAAGGCCTCTCATTTCATGCTTCCCTACAGCCACCTAGCACAGCAGTGCAGCAAAACAAATAAACCAGCCAGACTCTGAGAGAGAGAGCCAGGTTGAAGCTGTTTGAGTGGGGAAAAAAATGTATACGTTACACAACAGAGTAGACTGGATGGAGGAGGAGGCAGCGTTTGCAAGTTATGAGAAGTAGAAATGTTTATTTGCAATCGCTTGCACGACTCTCAGTGGTAACATTTACAAAGTATCTAAGAAACTGGTCGCAAAAACTCTATTTGAGGGCTCCTGACCAACCACTGGCCCTATCATTAGGAGATTGTGAGGTCGATCACAGGTGATCACCACAGCCATCTGTACAGGAACATGTAACCGGTCTTCTCTCTGGGTGGGTAGGATGGCCCTCGATCTCCTGCCATTACTCAGCATGCTGCTAGCTAACACAAGCATCTGTTCACTGATGTAGCAGCGTTGGTACCTTGAGCTGTCCAATGACGTCCTGTTAGGAGCAGGTTGAAAAATGTCTGGCTTCATTAGAGTTGGAGGAAGCACATGTACCTCCCAGCTTGGTAGCATTGTGTGATGGGCAAACCTATCAAGCTGGTGAGATTGGCAACAGCTAGCTAGGGATAAAATTGTCTAAAGAAATCAATAAATAAACACATAAAACTCATTATTCTCCAAATAGCTTAGACGTGCTGTCTCATTCAGACTGATAACAAACCATAGGTGTGCATGTAAATGTTGTTAGTATAGATTATTTATGGAAGTAGCAAATTACTTGAGATTACCCAGGCTCTCCAAACCAGTGTGAAAGCAAAAAAATTACCACTTTACTTGAAACCTGCAACATAACATTGACATAACCAGACATTATGCTATCAGGAGTTCTCCTGGCAGATTCGGTTTAGTAACATAACAGTATCACATTACAATTACTGATTACTGTCACAACAGGTATCATCATATTTGATGCCATGATGGCTAACTAGACTAAATTAAGCAAAAATCATGACATCTTCTGACAGCATCTGCTATGCTTAAGCCATGGTAATGTCAGTGGGATGTAGCAGGTTCAAGTAACATCTTCATGACATCTTCTGACAGCATCTGCTATGCTTAAGCCATGGTAATGTCAGTGGGATGTAGCAGGTTCAAGTAAAGTATTACCTTCAGACCATCATAGCATCATACTACTCTGTCACAGTTCATTTAAAAGATCTTCTTGGTGAATGTAACATTTTCATTCAAGAGCTGGGCACCACTGCTGCATGTTATTGACAGGTATTAGACTTTGTGCTTTCTAGGCTTTCATATAGGTTTACTTTGAGTTATCAGCGGATGGGTGAGTGACGAATTAAGTGGTTTTCAATAGATATACACTGCACCACAATATCCCATTTTATTACACAGAGTAGGTCTAGTCATGTAATGGCGCACATACAGTAGATTGAACCTACACAATTGTTCATTTTATTAATGCCACATTCAGGTTGCACATTGAACACTCAAAAAAAAAAAAAAAGCATTATACAATCCCAATTCCAAAAAAAAAAAGCTGGGAAGTGGTGTAAAATGTAAATAAATGTATGTAAAAACACAATGCAATGATTTGCAAACCTCATATACCCATATTTTATTTACAGTAGAACTTGTAACACATATCAGCTGTTGAAAGTGAGACATTTTACCATTTCATGAAAAACATGAACTTGATGGCAGCAACACATCTCAAAAACATTGGGACATGGCTGTGTCTACTATTTTGTAGCACCCGCTCTTCTTTTAACAGCAGTCTGTAAACATCTGGGACGTGAGGAGACCAGTTGCTGGAATATTGGGAGAGGAATGTTGTCCTATTCTTGTCTGATGTAAGATTCTAGCTGCAGTCCTGGGTCTTCCACATGTTTTCTATTGGTGAAAGGTCTGGACTGCAGGCAGGCCAGCCCCTGGACTCTTTTACTACAAAGCCATGCTGTGGTTTAGCATTGTCTTGCTGAAATATGCAAGGCCTTCCCTGAAAGAGATGTTGTATGGATGGGAGCATATCGCTGTTGTCGGAAGAAAACCTTGGATCTCCATTTTTCAGTTTTTGACATAATTTGTAAATGCCTGTTACCCTTTACTTTACATTGTGGGTAAATTTCGTAATGAATAGACCGAAAGAAATGGCTCGAAATGACTTGTAAAAAATACATTAAAAGTTAAGTATGTTTTTTTCTTCTCCTGTAAAGTTATCATTTTGGAGGTATGAGGTTTTGTTTTCCGACAGCAGCAATATATTGTTCTAATACTTCAATATACTGCTCACCATTGATGGTGCCTTTCCAAATGTGTAAGCTGCCTACATCATAGGCACTAATGCAACCCCATACCATCACAGATGCAGGCTTTTGAGCTGTGTGTTGGATAGACTTTACTCTTGGTTTCCAAAAAGAATTTCAAATTTGGATTCATCTGACCACAAAACAGTTTTCCATTTTAAGTCAGTCCATTTTAAATGAGCATTTTTGTGAAATTATTCCACACATTTAGATGCAGTTTCTACCAGATTGGTGAACCTCTACTTATCTTCTCTTCTGAGAGACTCTGCCCCTCTAAAATGGTCTTTTTATACCCAGTCATGTGAATTAGTTGCAGACTGCTTACCTTTCCAGCCTTTTGTTGTCCTGTCCCAACTTTTTGAAGATGCATTGCTGCCATTAAGTTCTAAATGTTTTTTGTGAAATGTCTCACTTTCAACATCCGGTATTTGTTCTATGTTCTACTGTGAATAAAACATGGTTCTATGACATTTTCAAATCTTTGCATTCACATTTTACACAGCGTGGCAACTTCTTTGGAATTAGGAAATAGAAGTCGGTGTACATAGACCTTGTGACCTCAACACAGTAGAAATGTTGATGCAAAATTTAAACATTTCAGTGCAAATCATTCTTCATTGAGTTTTATTGGGAAACAACTCTTTTTGGATCAAAACAAACACTTTTCATTTATTGAAATGCACTTTCATAATCATTTGTCCAACTAGTCACTTAAACAAAGCGCAATTCACTTATTTAATATCAGCATCTTCTGTTAAACTCCAGCAGCCCAGTTATTTTAGTCATTTTTAAGACTAAAATAAAGGATTAGTTTGGAGATTTTACACACCTGTGTCACTGCTGGGCTGAAAATAGCCCACTAAAATACAAAATATCTGTGGTGAGAAACCAACCACTAACGAGAAATTAAAGGGTGACTAACACAAACGGTGCACCAAATTGTGAGCCATCATCTCTAAATTTACATCTACAAAGTGGACCAACAAGTATGTAACATGCTCTAATAAGCCACTTTCATGACACCACCTAATTATGCCTTCTCAGTGAAGGTCCTGGTGGGCCCTGACCATCGTTGAACCAAGTGAAGAAAACAGATGCGGTACAACACGGGTGCACAACTCCAGTCCTGGAGGTCTGGTGTCCAGCACAGCTTGGATGTTTCCCTGCTCAAACACACCCACTTAACCTGGCAATTAACAGATAAGTGTAATCAGGTGTGTTGGAGCAGGTAAAACAGCAAACTCTCTGCCCTCCAGGACTGGAGTTGTGCACCTCTGTTCTACAATCTTAGAACTATTAAGTGCACCTACATGGTAAGTGGATCTAATACAATAGACAATGAGTGTAGATTCAAGGTCAGTGTATCCAGTAATGTGGTGGTAAGTGTTTGCACAGTGTGCAAATTCATCTTATTTCTCTGGTGCTAAAAATACACTCATTTCAGCCACTCAAGCAAAAATGCAGAATACCAAAGTTTTAAATACATTGCACTGCAGAGCATAAGTTCAATGCGTGAGCTCCAGTGAAAATCCTATTATCAACATCAATAAGAAATTCTTTACAGAGTGAATGAGATCTAAGCAAGCTTATGAATGAGTCATCAGCCCAAGGCCTGCACACCATTACAAATGCACAGCGATGATAAAGCTAACATTAAAAATCAATAATGCATGATATATGGTATCGACTGTAGATGTCCATGCATTTTTCAAAATCAAATCGAGCTGGCCTTGACAGGTGAAGGCTTCCTCCATGAATCACAATAAGAGAACTCCCTGCCCTCTGTTTCTGAGGTCAAGTACCTTAGAGAACTGGCACGTGATAAGCTACAGTATGACTGCCATCCTTCTACTAGTGGAGCCCAAAAGTCACCACTCATCCATCATCATTAACCGGGTGACTGCGGCCAACTGTGCTCACCAGTGACGTACTGTAAGCCTTGGCTACCATCAGCCTATATTCTCCAGCTAGGCTAATCGCAGTGCTCTCACTGCTGCCACCAATTACACTGACATGAGTGACTTTCATAACCTGGTGTGCCCAGCATGATGAACATTATAAATAAATTATTCACACTATATGGTCCCCTCACTCTCTAGCACACATGACAGCAGATAATGTCACTCCCTCTGCTCTTCCTTGCCGAACACTCCCTTTTGCAGAAGTTCACCACATGTGGCGATGAGCCGCGACTGTCTGCTCGCTGATTGTGCTGTGCCTCCATAAGTAGGACTGATGGATATCAACGTGGAGACCTAGCTGGAATCCGGCCAAAGTGTGGCCCTTCCTCTCGGGATTTGCCATGACATTAAGCTCTAATTAGATTCAGTTCTGGTAATTAAAGGCAGCGTTTAGCCTTCGCGAGGAATTCGTCTCCACAGTGCAGAAAAGGCTCCTGGCCTAAGATTTTTTGCAAGCTTATGCTTTTACTGGACCGAACACAAATCAAGCCACATTAGTGTGAGCCATCTCTCTCTCTCTTTTTTTTTTTTTTGGAAGGAAATCATTCAAACGAGAACTATCATCTGGTATTCATATTTAGTATTCGATGTGAAATGACACTCGCAGATTTGCGAAGTAAGTGTGGCTGGATCTCTTCAGCTGCCAAAACAGGCCACTCGATCGAGTGTGTAAGAAAATAATAAGAAAGCAAATAAAGAAATGAGCAAGCACGCTCTGGCAAAGTGCTGTGCTTAAGTCAGAGACCGCCTTCCCATTTATTTCATTCCCAGCCATAATGGAATCCAGTCAAAACGTAATTTTTCAGCATGAGAAAAAAAGCAGACACCTGTTTTTTAACAGAAAATTTCTGTCCTCTTGGATTCATGCTGAGGCCTAAAACTCTGATACACAGTAAGACAGGCTTGCTTTTTAATTATAAATTGACTTGCATATTTAATATCAGATATTTTAACACTCAAAATCAATGTAAACTGAAAGACAGAGCTGAACGTTATTCGTTTCACTATCATATTTGTCATATTTATTGTTATTTGTCTGTCAAAATATGTTTTAGGGCCTGTTTGTTAGATTTTGAATAGGCAGTTTTATGGTCAACATGATGTGCGATTTGCATCACTGTTTTTAACCCGTTTGTTGCCAAATGAAGGCTAAAGCAGAGAGCGAATAGCAGTTTTTACAGTTGTTATGCATGTTTTGAGCTGTATTTCTGGGCTGTGGGATGTTATTGCTGGTTACCTTCACTCTGGCTAGTGATGGCAGGTGTGAATGACCACACATGGATAACATGTCATACACATAACATGAATAACCCTTCGTTTATAATATGAAGGCTAAAAGCAGAGATGTAATATAACAGTAGCGAGTAGGGTTTGGGTGATTTTTGGAGCTGGATCTCTGGCTAATGGATGTTCATAAGTGAATGAAATCACTCTGGGTGGTGAGTCTGAAGAGTGATCTGATGTGTGAATCATATCACTGCTTTAACGCTTTGTTGGAATATAAAGGCCGAACAGTAGAGCAATAAAATCAGGATTTTAGGTGATTTTCCAAGCCTAATTACTCACTGATGCTGACATCATATCTCAATTTCATAAGTAGTCAGGAGTGGGTCTACTGAATGTCCTGATATGTGGATCATATCTGTAGCTTAAACCATTCTGAAGTTATGAAGTCTAGAAGTGACCTATCGTTTTGTGTCTCCGGGTTTGTGTCCTAAGGGTTAAAACCTTTCCAGTATGTAGAGAGTCTCCCCTTTGCCTCTATTACAGCTTCCATTCTTTTCAGAAGACTCGCTTTCAGCTTTTCAAAGAATCTCGCTGAATATGTGTCCACAAGTCTCAAGTTTAGTCTTAGAAGTCGGTTGCATTTTTTGATTCTCAAGGTCAAAGTAACCCCAACCTCATTTAATTTTTCTGGGAACATCAGCAGTTCTTCTTCAGATCTGAAAGCAAGGTGAATGCTTGGTTTTGGTGGTCTACCAGGTGGTCATTAGAAGTTCTATTTCCTCTACATCTTTTGACAATTTGGTAACACTTTATTTGGATGGTCCACTGTAGATTCTTTGTAAATGCTCAGCATGTATTTAAGTAACGTTCAACTGAATAGTCACTGAATGCCACTGAACTTGAAGTTGAATGTAACATAGATGGTTCACTGTAGATGCTTTGTAAAGGCTCAGTCTGCCTTTCAATACCATTCAACTAAATACCCATTCAATTCAACTGAACTTGAAGTTCAGTGTGAGAGAGTTTATTAAATCTATCCCTAACCCTAAACCTAACCCTCACCTTAACCTCAAGGCAAAACCTACATCTACTCCTAACCCCAACCCTGATCATAATGTTGTTGATCAACTCAGAATCAAAGGAAAGTTGGCTAATGATTTAAGTAGCCGTACAGCATCTATAAGGGGACCACCCAAAAAAAACGTGACCGATAATTTTAGTATAACCCCAGCTTTGGGATGAAAATGCTTATTTTACTTTGTGTCTTCCATTATTTAATTACACTATCTCATATTTGATGGGGTCAAATTTTACACAGTACTGTATATAACATAGAGCACAGTCCCTATTCTACTCTACTCCCCCTTCACTGAGCCTAATAGATTTCATAGGTCATATTTGCATAAAAAGTGTTTTAAAATACTTCTATGACCATAGGTTCTCTTTTCTGGAGACATATTAAGTTGTGGAATGCATTACGCTGTCAAGTGTGGACTGTAAATTGAAATTTCTTTTTTTAGCTTAACGTTAGGCTTACTCAGTGTCTGGAAAAGTGACCATTAGTGGGTGAACATCCCTGAGCTAATTTTAAAGCACTGTCAGGCAGAGCGAGGTAACGTAGCAACTAATACAAAAGACCAAAACGACTAAACCTTAATGCACGTGGCTTAAAGAGCAAGAGCGCGAGACAAAAATACCCAAACTAACAGCATTGCAGCATGCAGTCGCTGCCTATTAACCACAGCTATGCCCCTGCTTCGTTCCTTTCCAGAGTTATGAAGTCCCGGAGCTTTGCAGTAGCAGCAGAGTCATGCGAGTGTGATGAGAGACTACCTGGGCATATAAGAACTGCATGACCCAAATATGCTTCACTGCGAGTCTGCCGGGCTCTGAACAGCCTGTTTCATGCTCACAGCTGAGAGAGCAGGGGAAAGCACAGGTGGAGCATGCTAGGCCATGCAGATACATTTATTTTAGGTGCCTATTTCAGAACCCAAACAAAAACCCTCACCAGCTGCACAAAAAAGCCCACACAATGTTATTTATTTGGGTATATAAAAAGCACCTTTGAGGTAAGCAGAGGGAGTCGCACATACATCTGTGCTACTAGTCTGCTAATTCACTTAGTTATAATACTGCAACAAAGTAAATTTGCCCGGTTTTCCTCTCGCCAGATATAGACAATCAGCCAAGGCACGTTTAGTGTCTGATGTTTACCTCTTTAGTTTTAAGCTTGAGGCTAATGTCACTAACAAGTAATGGAATGGAACCTTCGGAGAAGCCCCAATGAGTTCTGTGAAATTCATATATTTAATGTTTATTTGAATTTAATCAGCACCATGCTTGCTGTATTTACAGTCTGCAAGTATTGTAGTGTGCCCTTAATTCATGTTAATTCATGTTTTGGTTAGAAACAAAGGAGTTAAACTGTTGAAACCCCCAAGTTGCCTTTTCTCGTTGGTGTCTTGGTAGATACAATCAGCCAATCTCCACCATTGTTTCAGACTTCAGGAGATGAACTGAGGGCCTAATGTGACAGATTTACCACCAATATAATTAGAAACTGCCAGTGAAATTCACTAATCACAAGAAATCAATCACATTTAGATTTCCAATCGATGGGACCAATGTTGTGATAAAAAGAGCCACACTAGGCCTCTGGAAGTCCTAGATAGGTCACTAATTGTAGGTACAAGTGGTTTCAGTCAAATGTTAGAAATGGAAAACTGACTGCAGCTCTATGTTGTTGCTCTTTACTGAGGGAATCACTGTGTGCATTTACATCCACTCAATAATACAATCATTATTATATCATTATATTGTAATAATTGGATTTCTGCAGTTTCCTGATTATCTGAATGGTCATTTAAAGAGCATACTCATTTCTTAGAGTCCAGAAATCTGATTAAGAAATGTGATGAAGAGGCTCAATAATCAGATTTCCCAGGACATCTTACTCTTTTAGATTTCTCAGTCTGCACATGTGCAAAAACAGGTGCCAGAATTGAGCAAGCATTGTTGCCATGAGACGGCAGCAAAACATTTTTGGAGTGATGCTAAAACCAGCTACACACTTACCGAAATGAAGGCTCTACTAGATGATGTATGTTCATATTTTCACGTAAAGTGGCGCAGTGTTTAAAAAAAAGATATGACATGAAGTTTTACACTACATTTATGTCACGTCTTCTTCTGTAAGTTTATTGGCTGGTTGCAAAGCAAAAATACAACTACTGCCTGACTCCTGCAGACCATACAGTTTCCCATCATTACTCAAGCGCATATAAATGCATTGATCGGATTACTGAATAAATCTGATTTTCTGATACAGAAGCCAAATAAAACATGCAATGTTTTTTACAAGCTGTATATAATCTAGAATAGATTATAATAAATATAATAATTTGCAGGGGCAGTTGTGGGCTGGAGGTTAGGGATCTGGCCCTGTGACCGGAAGGTTGCCGGTTCGATCCCCAGGGCTGACAGTCCATGACTGAGGTGTCCTTGAGCAAGACACCGAACCCCCAACTGCTCCCCGGGCGCCGTGGATAGGGCCGCCCACTGCTCCGGGCAAGTGTGCTCACTGCCCCCTAGTGTGTGTGTTCACTAGTGTGTATGTGGTGTTTCACTTCATGGATGGGTTAAATGCGGAGGTGGAATTTCCCCGGTTGTGGGATCAAAAAGTATCACTTAATATGACTATATGAACAGTTTAGCACTAACCTGCTACTAAAAACACAACAATCCTATAGGGACATAAGCAGTAATTAGCAGTATAAAGTGAGTTCCCCTTTTCATTTACCCACCCACAATATGCTACAAAGTCGGTAGGGTGAAGGCTAGCATGTGCTCTCTCCAATACAAATGAAGCCATCTTTTGGCCCAGTAATGATACATTTAGGCTTGTTTAACATGCTGCCTGCCTTAGTACAATACATGCTATTTTCTGGCTTTTTTTTCTGGCTTTTTTTTTCTTTTTATTTACAAGCCTTGGCCCCACCATCGCATCATGATGACATACTTGTTATAGTCCCCGAGGACTGAGGCAGCTGCAGTTTTCAAAGGCAGGTACTGCAGTTCCTCTGCTGAGAGACGGCTGGATGACGACAGAGCTTAATCCTCATTAGCTACAAGCTCCACTGACAGCCATGTAGACGCATACTGTGGTGAATATTAAAATGTGTAGTGTTTGTTGTTATCATCTCCACATGTGAAATCCAAATTTACATTCTTCAAAGGAGAGTTATATCTGATATGTGAATGTCACGAGTGCTGCCGGTTCACATGAAGTGCTGACAGTAAACCTGTCTAGCTTGATGGCTCTCCTCTCAGATCCTTCCCCCAACTGCAACCGACTACTACCAGCAAGGCAAGGCACAGTTCACCTCGAACAAGCCCATTGACTGTTTACTTCTGCCAGCTTGCATTTTGGAGCCATTTAGTGATGTTATTCCAGGTTAGTTTCAAGCTACTCAGCTCCACAGCTCCATTATGTGATAGAATTTGAAAGAAGTAATAGGCTTGTTAGGAATGTTATAGGGGTTTCATTGCTCTATAAGACTGCATTCATGTTCCTTTTGAGCACAGATATAACCAGAGTATAGCATAAGTGCTCAGATGTCTACTTTCCACACTCAAAACATTGAGCAGTGGTGATGAAACATGTTATTTGTTTTTATTTGCACTACTAAAAAAATTCCCAACAAAAAGGCCCAGTTTTAAAATTAGCTGGGGAAAATTCCTATGGCATTCCCAATCATACAGTGCTACCAAACCGATAAGGGTGAAAAGGGAGTGATGGTGAGACAAATGACCGCAGATGGTGCATCGTGTTGCATTGGCTAGCATCATGCTTGGAGATTACTTGGCGTTTTAAACACTTGTCCCAAACACTTGAGTCCGCACCCATGATTGATTCTGGGCTTGTTTGGGAGAGGAGCTCCTTATTGCCGGTTTGCTCTCACACACAAAAATTCCATCTGAACTGTGGATCGACTGCACAATTCTGTACTTGACGTTTCTGTGCACAGGTATGCAAAGCGGTGAGCAAACTGATCAACCCTCCAGCGCTGAAGAACCATGGCATTTTTCCACAACAATCCTTTCCCTGCCATCACGAATCCTGAAAAGGGAAGTACTGCGATAAGTCGGCAAAGTCACGTTACAAAATGAAACGCTCAGAATGAAACCCAAGAAGTTCAGAAGGACCAAAGATCAGTTCTTTGGATCGCTCCCAGGCTTGAAAACAGCCTTTATACTTGATGAAAGGTACCCAAGTTACAGAACAAATGGTCTTGGGTTCGGGAAAAACCTGTAGTGTGAAAACACCCTTAGACTCCCAGCCCGGGGTGTTGCTTTGGACAGAATTCAGAGGCTGCATGTAGAAATGTTTTTGCTACTACTACTTTCCTATCCCAGAAGAACATGGAGCAATCAAGGACAGTAAGGAGCAGAAAGAATAAAGAATGAGCAGAAGTTGGGGAAATATGACAGCTGATTCTTTAATCCATCATTAAATGTGATGTTGACGATTGGTGAACTCAGCCTCTCACAACATTCACTTGAAAGCATGCCTCTAGTACTCTTCTGCTAATCATTGCTACACAGCGCCAGTCCATTCGCATTTGTGTGTGTTTTTTTTTTAACTCCATATTTTTTTTTAGCATTTTTTACACACCAAGAGCAAAATACCCAACACAGAGAATATTGTAGCATCTTGGCAAGGAAGTAAACTTGAGACTTTTTATTCACACCAGCAGAAAAAGGCATATAAACACATCCAGGGTAGCAGGAAAGGTCACTACTAGCCATAGGACTCCCTGCCATGGTAAACAAACATTCTAACAATTCTAACTCCACTGCCCAACATAAACACATGCAACACATAACACATTCCAAACTAGCAGACAGCAACATTAACGACTTGAAACAACTTTTATGTGGCAGGGAAATGGGCCGTGTGCATGTCCCTGCTTGCCCTGGAATTGTTTATGGACAGCTTAAACCAATTCACGGCTTTTCCATAGCCAGGAAGCTGCAATGAGGGCACATGGTTAATATTTCAAATGATGGAAATCAGTAAAATGTTTGAGAGAAGAGATATGTAAATTACTTGCTCCTAGGAAAGTTATTTTTCTGATTTTAAATCTGGCAGCATAATGAAAGAGGATTAACCAAGCAAGCATAATTTGTGAAACTGTTGCGAAAATGAATGAGCTATGGAAGGACACAAATTTAACAGAGGAAACTAATCTCGCTGGCCTTTCCTGTCCCAGTGGACGTTTCTGAGACAGCAGCTTGGCATAGTGACGTGAACAATCCAGTGGCAGCGAGCAGTTGTCTTTTACGTTTGTGGCTTTTATTTTCTGGCAGAAATTGATCTTCAAATTTGGGTTAAATATCAAATAATGAAGGTTGGACAGCCTGCGAGGAAAGCCTAGTGTGTCTGTAGTGTGTCAACTTCATGTTTTTACAAAATCCTTTTCCAGCTTCAACTTCAATTTTACACTGATGGGGGTGTTCCTGAGCTATATTTGCATTCTCACGAGGACGGCGAGATGTAAAATTGAAAATGCTGTTTTGATTAAGATTTTTGGAAAATTTAGATATATATTTTTCTTTTTAAATATTCAAATACACATGGATGAGGCCTTAAATTGCTGCACCACTAATCAAAATTCTAAGTTTTACTGTCTCCACTATGTAGGGTTATGAAATGCATTACATGCAACAGTTTCATTAAATGCATTCACTGTGTTCTAGAACTAGTGTAACGTGGGAGTGAGGAGGCGGACGCATATGTGGAGAGAAGCGACGTGTATTAAGGGCAAATCCAAAATCAGGGTCAAGACAGTCCAGGGTCATAGAGCCAACATGTAGAGATTGCGGGACAGACGTGACAATAAAGAACACAGAATCTCAAATATACAAACAGTACAACCATGAAACGAGGGGACTGGACTACAAAACCAAAACAAAGAACCCCCCCCCCCCCCAACAAGGCACACACACACCAAGGTGTGCCAAACAAAACAACAGAACAAAACCAAATAGACACAAGGGACCAAAAACAGAACCAAACTAGACAGGGACAGTAGCCGGGACAGGACACAGGACAGGCACAGACACAGAAGCTGGAACAGGAGCAGGAGAGTGCGGACCAGGAACCATGGGGCACAGAAGCAGGAACAGAAATGGGCACAGGAGCAGAAACGGGCGCAGGAACGGGAACAAGGGACAGAAGACAGAACGAGAGAACAAGGAACAGAAGACAAAGGCACAGAAGCGGAAACTCACAGAAACCAACCGTTACAGTAATGTTTCAGGCATTTCACTTTGAATTTGTGTATTTGACTGTTACATTACTGTTTAATAATTTTAAAAATAGTTCATGTTAATGGAGATGTCATAAATGAGTTATTCCCCATAGTCTCCAGTTCGAAGTGTAGTTTGCACTGACATATCTTGACCTTCTGAGCCTTGAGGGAAATGTGATAAATGCTTGATTCAATAAGGTCAGGAGCATTTTGTTACTGCAAAACCTTTTGGTGCCTGTGTTTTGGCAGTGGATGCGAGTTGGAGGGGTGAAAGCAGGCTTAGTCAGGGATGAGGGTGTCACTGAACTTTAACTAAGTGTGAGAAGAGTAGTTCAAAGTTTGGCAGAAAGGCTGACATGCCGAGAGGAAAGCCACGGCAAGAATCAAGGGCCTGTTATGGGCAGTATGGTACTGACTACTTTGCTAAGCCAGCAGCTCAATAAAATGTCAAGCTTCTCGTATTATTGGACATCTAGATCTCCAGACAACGTCATGAGCTCAGTCAGGCCTGCTAGCAAAGACTGAAGAAAAGGTGCACAAAACTGGAATTGAGAAATACTTTATTTAATTCACTATTTACTTCTGCCAGGTTGCATTTTGGAGCCATTTAGTGATGTTGGAGGTTAGTTTCTTCTCCGGGTGTCACAGGCCTGCAAGCTGAATTTAAAGGAGCATGAGAACCATAAGTAGTCAGTACCTCAACAGAGGGCACATCCAAGAGCAATTAACCTCATAGAACCCCTCCCAACCCACAAGCTCTACACCAGGGGTGAAACTAAACCTCATCTCACTGAAATTGACCTTGGAAAATAGCAGAGGCAATATACAATATATTTATGATATATTAATATTTATGCAGGCCAAACAGAACACTCGTACCATCTAAGTGCATGAGGTGGGTCTCTCTGTGCACATGCCTAGAGGGGAGGTAGTGTAGTAGGCAATATATGACTTGATGTTATTAGTTTTGTCATAAACTTTATACTGACATGCCACAAATAAGCACAGGTAACACGATGTCCAAACATAGTACAAAATACAATACAGTTGCCCCGTTTAGCTGATTGGCTGAGTCAGGTTAAATAATCCCTCATCCCTGCTTGTACTCTTATCATTCTGAGGTTGTTGTGTTGGTCAAAGTTGTTTTTTTAAGGAGCGAATGTTATACGGAGAGATATGTGGTAACAATAGCCTTTGGTCTAGAGTTAGACTCTAGCCCAGCTCAGATGGCAACCTGCGAGCATCTCTTTTGTTTTCTGTGGCAACATCTCCTTTGGTTGCATCAGACAGCATCTTGGTCTCAGGGCCTGGTCTTCATAACAAGCAGCTTTTCACCTACTTCTCCTCAAAAATGACTTGTAACATTTAACAAACTCCTGGTGTTTTCTGAGGGCTGTAGATGTAAGTGTATAGATAAATGAGATGTGAAACAACATTATTGTCAGAAGCCACTGTTTGATAATCTGTACATGCTTTGCTTATATGTAACATTGCTTTATTATTCTGGAATATATATATATATATATATATATATATATATATATATAGGTTAGATAGACGTCTTGCTGGCATCATAGCAGATACTTAAGGATGAGGTATGGATATCAGACAAAATAGAAGTGTATCCCCAACTCCAGAGTGGGGTAATCAATAGCGTTTTGGGCTGGTGAGCTAATGAGTAAGAACACTCTATAAATGTTACATCCAAGTGTATATCTGTAGTAATTAAAGGGTTACCTCAAGTGCTACAGCCCCAATTTGCTGATTGTAACTAAGTTTTGTACAGTGGCTGGAGAATAAATCAAACTGAAGGTAGCTTCTTATTCTCATTTCCTCATAAAGGATGCAGCATGATAGAAGTCTGTATGAATGCTCGCATTTAAATGCTTTTTTCTTCTACTTTCTCCCGTTTAGTCATACGCAGTTCCTCCCACTAGCTAGGACTCCCCTAATTACAGAATACCATTAGCACTAGAAAGGAAAAGGCTAACACAAACTCCTCCAAGGCATGTGAAGCCAGCCACCGTGTCAACGTCATTGGATGGTTAAGCACACTTGGAGGAGAACACTTACTAGCTATGCTCGGTCAGCTAACAGATGCCTGTGCTGGCTAACATCACCCTGAGTGACGGGGGAGAGGGAGCGCCATCGTGCCCACAGAGAATGAGGCTAATTGTGCTCTCTTGGACTCCCAGCCACAGTTGGCTGTAGCATCACTGAGGATCGAGCTCATGATTTCTTGGTCGCAGGGCCAATGCTTAGACAGTTGTGCCATCCGGGCGCCCCACTGCTGTGCTTTATGAGGTGTAAAAGGAAATTTTAAAAAATAAAAGTTAAATTAGCCTTGAGAAATTAGTGTATCAACTTTAGTGCAATGGTATGAATTTGGTACTGGCACTTTCCATATATGAATCCTGGGAACATGGCAAGACACACACTCACACACACCATCTAAGCCGCTTCTCCCTCTGGGCCATAGGGGATGCTGAAGCCTATCCCAGCTGTCATTGGGCAAAAGGCAGGATACACCTTGGACAGGTCGTCAGTCCATCACGGGGCAGACAGACACACTCACACATAGGGGCAATCTAGCATGTCCAAGCAGCCTGAATACATGTCTTTGGACTGTGGGCGGAGCCCATACAGACACAGGGAGAACATGCAAACCTACTCCCAGAAAGGACTGTGGTTGCCTGGCCAGGGAACTGAACCCAGGCCCTCCTTGCTGTGAGGCGAGAGTGCTACCCACCACGCCACTGCGCCGCCCAGAACTGCAAAAAACTAATAAATAAATAAATAAATAAATAAAGACGACAAGCATAAAAAAAGCTATTTTAGGAGGTCGAGGATTTATCTGAGCAGGTGGGCAGTGAGAGATGCTGACCTTAACTAGCTTAGCTAACGTTTGTTTGTAGCACGTTGACTGCCATGATCTCCACGTTTGAGATACAGTTTCTGCTAGCCTTCTCGGTTTTGTCAGTATAACACAGAAATTATAAATAAGACTGAGAAACGAAGAGCTTGAAAATGTGCAGATTTTAGAGTCGGGGGTGGGCTGGTCTGTTCATATAACTGTATAAAAAACGTCCTTATTTTTTTACACTCTAACACATTCAGTGGCAATGATGAAACATTTCATTCTCATACGAAACCCGGCTGCACTAATGAAGAAAAGTTATGAATCATGTTAGAGCAATGAAGCACAAGAACTCTGTTCCCATCCACTTCACTTAACATTTAACGCTGATCAACCTTTCACTCACACGAGATTTATGAAAAAACACTGTGCTGATTTTGATTGGCTGGTTTTCACTCATAGCTACCGCTCTGTATGTTGACTGCATGCTGGATTATGCGAGCCTTTCGGCACGTCTGCATTCCGTTTTGCTTGGCTGCATTTGTTGGGCAACAGAGCAGTGATCTGAAAATTGCGCATGCATATTACACAATTCCATGTTGTTTTATTCCACAACGGAAGCGAAATGCGATATGGCATAACCTGTCTGCGGTGGAGTGTTGCGCTCATTGTAGCCCCAAGCCTCAGGCCAGTGTTCTAGGAAGTTCATAGATTTCCTCTCACTCCACCAAATACACTCACACCCAGGGGAGCTGTGTCATAAAAATCCTGGGCCAGACCAAAACAATGGGCCATAGTGTTGAAAGGGGAAGGTGAAAAAAGGTAGAAAGACATTAGTTCATCCAACCTTTATATGTGCCGCATTAACAGTGCTGACTTTTTCGGCTGTACGACAGTTCAGGCGTCCAAAAGCGCGCGCAGCGTTTAATGATTCAGCCTTTATTGCGTGATGCTTTTAGCGGTGGACAAAGGCTGCACTTGCATCGCTCGTGGAACGAAAAGGTTACATCATTCATACGAAATGGGAGAAATATGAACCCTTCATTGTCAAAAGGGTCGATGCGCTTTTCAGTATTTTCTTGTAAATGCTGTTCACTGCAGTCGTCTACGTCTGTTTAATGTCAGTGTGTGTAACTTTGGATTTGATTGGATAATGAATGGTTACAGTTTATGGAATGAGGCACACACCATTACTGTCCTACATTACTGGAAGCGAACCATCAATGTCTTGCCTTTTGCCCTGTGGCTATTTGTGAAAGAACGATTTGCAGATCATTGCAGTTCTTCCTTTTTATGCAGTAATCACATTCAGGGCTATATAAAGTTTCCCAGTGAAACACTGGCTCTCAGTCCTCTACAGGGTCCAGACAAAGACGAGCTCTGAAGATTTAGTCTCCTACTGAAGAACACTAGCTTTAAACTACACTTAAAACTCTCTCATTTAGATTAAGTGGATGAAACAGCTATCACTGAATCTTAATAGTAATTGAATTACTTTTTTTTTTTTTTGCCCGTGTAAAATCTTATGAAGTTGGGATAAGCTCTGGTATTATTAAGTCTGTATTGAGTTTTTAAAGTCTCCAGAAGGTTGATACAGCAGATAGTATTGGTTCTACTCACTTTCCACTCTGTGTGAACAGATCATACTCACTTTATTAAATGTAGCAGGAATGAATGTCTGGCTGAAGCACATGTAAAGGAACTAAAAGGAACATAAAAGGAACTCATGGCAACAAAGCGACACTCTTTAAGAGCATGTGGCATCGGTGTATGACTATGACTATGTCCTCTCTACTGGGACAAAACAGAGTATTGCTGAAAAAAAGAGAATGAAAAGAATTCATAACTTTTAAATTTATCATCAGTTGTTTGTCAGAAATTCTAATAATTATGTTAAGATGTATACAAGGCCATTCCGGAGGGTTTGATGTGAAATTATCCTTTTTGGAGAAACTGTTCACAGTGGTGGTGACAGGGATCATATATCTGAAGCCTCACTTGGTTCTGAAAGCTCCCTCATGGAAAACCATTGCATGTTACCATTTGCTGTCTGATGCCTGAGACAGTTTTAAGATTAAGTTTTGGACTGTTGTTGGAAGAAAACGCTGAATCTCCAAAATGATAAGTTTAGAGGAGAAGGGAAAAAAACTACTTTACTTTTAATGTAAGTCAGTGGAACCAGACGTCTTTCCAAGTCATTTTAGGTCATTTCTTTTAGCCCATTCATCATGAAATTTACATTTATATCAAAGGGTAACAGGTATTTTCAAATTATGTTAAAAACTGAGTTTTGCAATATACTAAAGTACATTTTTAGTTCTTAGTTTAGTTTTTATGTTTATGCAAGCAGGGGCAAAAAACTACTTTTAAAATGTCAGAAAGCATAGGTTCACTGGTTGTTTCAGATAAAATAAAATTGTTTCAGTAAATAAAATGGTTATGTTTGCATTATATACATGGTGACCCCTGGTTCCCATTTCCACCAATGTATAGTGCTCTGAGTCAGTATGTAAACTGGACCACTTCTAACTTTGTTATTTCTATGATAAATTGGCATAATTCTTTCAAAACCCAAGCAGTGGATTTTTCTCCTTCAAGGTAACTTAATACAATGACATTTCATTCTAAGTTCATGTCATTCTAAATGTATTTTTGAACATTTCTATTGGTCCCTTCAACATAAAATTTTGAAAAAATTGTAAAGAGCAGCATTTAAAAAATTTTAAAACTAATTAAGTCAAGTCAATGTTAATGTTTGTAGCACTTTTTACAACAGGTGTTTTTTTTTACAGAAATATCTGGGTTCAGGACCTCATGAGCATCGCCAATGGCAAAAGTGGCAAGGAAAAAACCTTGAGGAAGAGGAAGAAACTTCGAGAGGAACCAAGACTCAAAAAGGGAACCCATTGCCCTCTGGTAACACAAGAGCAATATGAACAGAGAATAAGGTTTTGTTGATTTTCTAAGGAACACATTTAAAAATGAGAAAAATTGGAATTTTTACAAACTAAAATATATCAGTATAATGAATAAATGATTAAATAAATGTAACATGACAAGTTTAACAGGCCACATTTTTTGTTTGTTTGTTTGTTTTTTCTCTCAATCCGCTAAATTCAGCAGTCATTGCATTAAAATGTGCATGGGTATGTTAACATATTTTCACTTTGAGAATCAACAAAGCATCATTTAACCAGGCGTGCCCAAACTTTTGCATAGGGCTGTACATCCTTTGTATCCATATATCATAAAAATTACTAAATAAATATGCCAGTTCCCATTTAGTGCCAAAAGGTACAGATAGGCTAATATTCCTCATCTTATTACATCAAGTATGGTACCTATTCCAAGTATATGGCTAACGGCCATTTGTTATAGAAATAGTGGCATTTCAAAGTCGGTTTATTGCTGTATATTCTCATGCAAAATCTCATCAGTGTTTGATCTATCAAAGCATAGGCAGTATCCACGTTCAAGTATCTGAGATAAAGTGAATATACCAAAAATATTATAAAAACGAGAAAATGTAGAGCTATTGTTGGCCACCTCCAAAGACTGCGCTAATTAAGATGTACCTAGGCTGCCAATCAAACCATTATTCCCACACTTCACACTTTTGAATAAGGCTTTTAATCAGCCAGATGTGGTAATGTTATGAATATTCTCTCTTGCTAATAGATCGCAAAGGGAGTCGAAGGGATGGCTGTTCATCAAAGGCCCTCATTAAGTATTAATGAGCTGCCAATAGCGTGTGAGGCTTTTTATTGATCTTGTGCAGATGAAATCTTTAATCTAGATTGTTAGCACTCTGTCTCCTGAGAGGAAGCACTCTATCCTTCTGGTAATTTGTTTTGTGTAGCATTGTACAAGAATGGCGACCTCTGTGGAAATCTGACTCACCGGTGAGTGTGCAGAACGGCAGCACAGAAAAACAAGAGTTTCTTGGTTCCTGGGGTGGGACTGGAAACCTAAAAGCAATGTTATATATTATAAAATAAATATTAGCATCTAGAGAAACATGAAAAATGGAAGGGTAAACCTTTTTTTTTTTTACTTCATAGCATTTCAGACAGTAGTGGTGTATAAAGTATGATATATTACTGTCAAATGTCATGGAGTGAAAGTAAAAGTACATGCATTTTGTTACTCTATACCCCTGAAGTCTAGCAGGCTCCTGTGATGGAAATCATTGCATGGGCCCAGTCAGCAAGGTGCAAAATAAGGTCTTCCTAATTGACCTCTCAAAACCTCTGGATGTCTCTGGAAGAAACTTATTAGTAGACCCTTTATAACATTATGCTGTCTGTTAAATTAGAAGCTCAAATAGAAATTCAGGGAAGCAAGTGTCTGTATTTGGTATTCTTAACTAACTAGACATGCAGAACTGGTCTGCCTCAGGATGGATGCTGTAGCAAACTGGTATATCCAGTTGGTCTTTCATAACCTAGAAACTGTAACTGTAAACTTTACAATATGCTGCAGTGTATTTGTACTTCTGAAAACCCATCACATTTCCCAAAAGTTTGCTGGAAAGAGTTTTGTTATTCATTTTGCAGATTAAACACAAGAGAGATCGTGGTTGGTATAGAGTAGTGGGTAACACCTTTGGCTTCTACATTGTAGACTGGGGCAGTCATGGGCTGGAGGTTAGGGATCTGGCCCTGTGACCGGAAGGATGCCAGTTCGATCCCCAGTGCCGACAGTCCATGACTGAGGTGTCCTTGAGCAAGACACCTAACCCCCAACTGCTCACCGGGCACAGTGAATAGGGCTGACCACCACTCCGGGCAAGTGTGCTCACTGCCCCCTAGTGTGTGTGTTCACTAGTGTGTATGTGGTGTTTCACTTCACGGATGGGTTAAATGCAGAGGTGGAATTTCCCCAGTTGTGGGCTCAATAAAGTATCACTTATCACTTATCTAGAGTTTAATCTACTGCCTGGGCAAACACCCTATACTATACCAATGAGAGTCCTTGGGCAAGACTCCTAACCCTACCTTTGCCTACCTGTGTAAAATTAATCTAATTGTAAGTCTCTGGATAAAAGCGTCTGCCAAATGCCACGACACTGAAAAGGAACATTTCCAAAAGGACTGTTAAATGCTCTCTGCCATAGAAGGTAGTAGCTAGCCTGAATATTTTGCACACTGCCCACTCATTTTAATAAACACTATCACAACATCCACAAATGTATGTGAGAACTGTACAGCCATATGTCAACAACATCAGAAATGCAGCCGACTTATCTGAGCTCAAACTCCTCGAAAAAGGGCAGATGCAAAGAAGAAATGTTTATTGTGGTCCAACCTGATGGTTTTGGACACACCATTGCCACGGCATGGGTAATTTTCACATCTGTGAACACAGATGAGACAGATTATAGCGATATTAGATAATTGCTCTAAATTTGAGGTTGGTTGACTGTATTTATCCGAGCATTAATCTCACCCTCATCAATCTCATTTTATGAGATCTCAATCTTTAAATACAGTTCTTTGTGTGACGCCAGAAGGGGTTATCTAAAATCTTTCAGTCGGTTCTTTAGAGGATCATTTCTGTAAATGAAATGTGTGATTTTAGAGAACCTTCAATATAATGCAAAGGATTTAGGCAAAATTATTATAATCTTCACACAATTTTTTATATACATGATTCTTTAGAATCTGTGGTTACCAGGATTCTTTAGGATGTGGTTACCAAGCTGGTCCTTTAAGACCCCAAGACGTTTCACATTTTGCTGTATCCCAAAACCAAACACATAGGGATAAAAACCCTCAGGGATTTAAAGGTAGTCATTTGAATAGCATTGCCCAAAGAACCCTTGGTAACACTTTACTTGAACCCTGCTACGTGATGGTGTCACGTTACCATTACCAGTAATTGTCATGACAGGTGTCATAATGTTTGGTGTGATGAAACTAATGTTATTTGTTATTTCTTTTAATACTATATTGGTTATAGGCACAGGTCCATATAGGACAGTGTCTGGGTCTGGACTCTTCTCTATACTCTCATCGTCAAATATTACGTAGTAAAAAATCTCCAAGATGTTCATCGAGGTTCATTAACGGAGATGTGACTGTACATATTTTGCACCGTTTTTATTAAGTCTTGGAAACGACAGAACCCTCAAATTATGGTTGGTCCCATTTTGAGAACAGCTGATTTAAGAGGATGTCAAGAAAATCTGTCAGTATATTTGCAGCAGCCATTAAAAACCTGAAAGACCGTTGGAGTGGAATCAAATGCACTGGAAGTCGATTTTTGCTGTAACGAGAAATTGAGATTCATTTTTGTAAAAGAGAATTTTCCATGGATGACTAATTGAAGCATCTGGTTCGGCCCCTACATGGTGTGATGCACCAGCTCTAATTTTAGTTGTTGTTGTTGTTGTTGTTGTTGTTGTTGTTTTTGTTTTTTTTCTCATTTAAAAAAAACAATATCAAACATGTCTTACTAAGAGAAGCAACCAGCAGACTAATTGTACATCTATCAGGTTTCTTCTTCTCTAACTCAGTGATCTCTAATCAGTAATCAGAATCTACCTGAATATTTCCATCTTCATGGGTTTTGGTTGGGTTTTGGTTCTGATAAGAACACAGGCTACAATACGAATGTGCATCCTGCTGCTCGAAACCAAACTGTGCCATGTGCCACTTGGAGTGCAAGGGGAATTTAATTAGCCACATTCTGTGGGAGGATGGATGGGACAGCTGGGTCAAACTCGTTCCTTTTCGTGGAGCGTGGCGTGACATACTGATTTGGTTAGACGTCTGAAGGGATGCGGGAATTCAACTGGTTAAAGCTTCAAAGTGCCGTGATACATTCAGTGTTGCTTTGTTGCTAGTGGTTTGAAAGGATGAGTGAACTCAGTGACAGCATGCACAAGCTTTGCCCTCTCAGTCTGCTGAAGGTATATTGTGTGATAGATGTACAAGGAATTGGAAGTGGAGATGTCTACGCTGGATAAAAAGCAAAAACATAAGTCATGAATGACTATAATTGCAGACAGTTCAGAGCATCTGTTTTGAATCATTAAGACAGATATTCCACTCTGTGGATTATATACAGATAAACATGTAATACTAATAGTATTGATAATGGAAGCTGGCATGTAAACGTAACGTTCTTGTGCTGGCTGTTACTGCTGTAGCAGGTTCTAACTCACTTATTCTAACAAGTGTATCAAACAAAATAACTTATTTTGGGTCAGTTCTAGTCACACATTTACTTGTCCACATATGAGATCTTTTACAAAGAAATTTTACATGGTTAAAACTTGAGAGGTTTATTTTTGCATGGTTGAAATTTGAAAGCAATGCCTGGAGGGCCTCGGCACTACATCATTCCACAGGAGAGAAAATGGTCAAGCTACTTGTTCTTCATTAGCAGTTCCCCTTCTTATTGTTTTTCCTGTCAAATAATGTGGATGACAATATCTTTATGTTGAAAGCTGAGCACACTTACTTATCAGGGTGTATGCAAATGAGGCCTGCATTCACTGGATGCACAACGATTCGTCTGTATGCTACTAAAAATAAAAGCCCCAGGCTCCTGAGTGGATCCCTGCCGATACCACAGCCATTCTTGACTGGGGGTCCATCCTCTATGAGTGGGTAGGGTAGTCCTCTCTCTCTCCCTCCCATTAGTCAGCATGATGCAAGCCAACACAAGTGTGAGTTATCTGCCATAAATAATGGGAAGTTAGTGTTCTCCTCCAAGCATGTTGAGTTCTCCATTGAAGCTTTAACGGCAGTTTGTAAAGATGCTTCCCATGCTGCTCTTCTGCGACCTGTCCAGGGTGTATCCTGCCTTCCACCCAATGACTGCTAGGATAGGCTCCAGCTCCCCCTGTGACCCAGAAAGATAAGTGGCTTAGATGTGTGGGTGTGTGTTTGCAAATAAAACTTACTGATATAAATGTTACTACAATGCCTGCTGAGTGTGCATACAAGCATGATGATTACATAAAAAATAAAATGATCTAATTTTTATTTCACAGAAATCATTAGGCCTTCTTTGAAGGCCTAAAAAGCCCTGAGGGTTCCCCACAGCAAATTACAGTGAAAAGTGTCCATATTGTGTAGTAAGCAGCTGTAAAACACATAGAAATTACGCAAAGGTACTGTATTCCTTCAAAGAGCCATCCATTGAAAGGTGTTTCAGGAAACTAAAAATGGTTCTCCTATGTTTTTCCTGCAAAGGAACCCATTCGCATCTTTTTTTATTTTTCCAAACAACATATCTTCAATATAATTTTAAACAAAGCTTTTTAGTGCTGCAGAAAAGGAGCCTCATTTTCCTGTAGAACATTCTGATCTCAGTCTCTTGTTTCAAACGACTGCTGCATATTAATATATGCTGCTAGAACTTTCTTAGGCAAGAGTGTGTACTGTGCATCCCCCCACTCCCATCCCTCAGACCCTGACCCAATCCGGCAAGATCCCAATATCCCCACACTTTTGTCTCAGAGGGAAGATTTGCATAACTCTCTCATGTTCCAGATGGCCCTCGCTTCCGTAGGCACCCGATTGTAGTCTGATGCCAGAGTCAGGCCACGTTTCGGAGAGTAGCCCATTATAATAGCAGGGCATGTCTTCCAATGATCTAAGCACAGATAAAATATATATATATATATATAATACAAGCACCTGAGGTGTGTGCTAAGGAGTCACTGCTGATTATGCACAACATAAATTTGCATGCAGAAATTATTTTTCTCTCCTCATGATTGCTCAAGTATGCGGCCGCAGATGTGCGCCGCCTCTAAAACAGCGGCGGGTACAGTACAAGTAATTAAGGCTTTGTTTGTAATTGCAGGTGCGGACATGAAGCTCGTTTTATGTTGCGAGGCAGCTGGACGTGCGTGACCGAAGCACGTCTGTGGCGCCAGAAGGTCATTCAGTTATTATACTTTAAACTCCAGGTACTGTAACCCTCATAAATCAATTACAACAGACGGAACGTAATTTAAAAAGAGAAACCTGAGTTCAGCGATGAGTCAGCATATTAAGCGCACAGCCTTGGCTTTTTTAATTAGCCCACTGGTTTATCACATTTTATTTGACTATCGAAATATCACGTTAATATTGAAATTTTCAGTATTCAAATGATCTACATTAGGGCAATCACATATCATAATGGAATCTGAGTCAGCTCAGAGTGAATTAACTGTCACAGTATTTTAATTGTGAGGCCATGTTCTCCGACGTCCAGGACCTGAAACCCGAGGAAACATGCCACACTGGGGGGGATATAGTATCTGGACCGTGTTCAGAAGTAATTACAGATAAAGGAAGGTCTATTTTATCCATAATTGATCCTTTTGCACTTTTTGGTTTGAGGGAGAGTCAAAGAGTCTGTGCGTATAGAGAGAGAGCGAGAGAGCTCCTCGGAATAGCCTGGGAATTGTGAAATAAACTGCTTTGTTTCCGCAGCCTTGTGTCTCACAGCTGTGGGATGACGCTTTCTCCAGACAGTTTTGTATAATGGATGTGCTGCTATCTTCATTCTGTCCTTTTGCTTCTCTTATCTGTGTACTCTGCTCTGTATGCATTAGCCATTGCCAACGTTTTGTAAGATATAGTGTATACACTATGTATGCTTTGCTCCACTAGTGCTATTATACTCGACTGGAGTACAGTCCTGGAATTGGAGATAATGTTATGATTGGGAAAATAAACACACAAACACATAACCCATAACCCTTTACTGTACAAATCTTTGTAAACCAAACCTTAATCAGTATGCTCCAGATTTGCTCTAAGAATAGGATTTAAGGAGGCACAATGTAAAGAGAATTGTAGTTTTAGTGCTGTGCTGACTTAGGCAGCCATGAAATTGGTTTAAAACGTTTTTTTTTAACAGTACAAACACTATATAACCTAGAATAAACAAACATAAATGCAATAAAATGTAACACTTTTGTTGCTTTCGGAAAACTGTAACTTTAAAAACTGCTTAGAGGGAAAAAGGTAGAAGAACACGTGGTTTAGTCACATCGAGGAAGCTTTCCTCTCCATTCAAATAGCCGGCTTCACACTTTAATCAGGTCAAGAGGCTTTTATTGTCATTCCATCTATGTACAAGTACACAGTGGAGTGTAATTACGTTCCTCCAGGAACAACACGGTGCAACAAGGAACAAGAAGTACAAACGTGCAAACACACAAAAAATTAAGCTAAAAGCAAAATAATAAATACGATAAATTAAACAGACATTAGACACAGTAAACAGACAGGACAGTGCGGCACCGACACAGCACTCATTCTGGACATGAGGTAGTGGAATAAGGTGCAGAGATATTTAACATGCTGTGATCTGTGAGCTAGAAAAACTTGAGTAAACTGTTGGCAACGTTCCAGATAGTGCAAGTAGAGCATCAAAAGAGATGTGTGTGTGAAGTATGTGTGTGAGGTGGGTGGGTGTTAGTTCAGCTGTTGTGAGTTTAAAACCTGATCGCTTGAGGAGCAAAGCTGTTGCAGAGTCTGGCAGTGGTGGCACGGATGCTCCGGTATCTTCTGCCAGACGGCAGCAGTGAAAAAAGTCCATGTGAGGGATGGATGGGGTCGTCCACAATGCTGGTGGCTTTCTGGATACGTGTGGTGAAGATGTCCATAATGGGAGAGAGACGCCCATGATCTTCTCAGCTGTCCTCACTATATGTTGTAGGGTCTTGCGGTCTGAGGCGGTGCAATTCCCAAGCCAAGCGATGATGCAGCTGCTGAGGATGCTCTGCACAGTCCCCCTGTAGAACATGGTGAGGATAGGAAGGGGGAGATGAGCCTACTTCAGTCTCCGCAGGAGGTAGAGGCGCTGCTGGGCTATCTTGGTTATGGAGTCGGTGTTGAGGGACCAGGTGAGGTTCTCTGTGATGTGGACACCAAAGAACTTGGTGCTCCTGACAGTTTCCAAAGTAGAGCCAGTGATGTTAAGTGGGGGGTGGTCACCTCGCATTCTTCGGAAGTCAACAACCATCTCCTTAGTTCTGTCTTACATTCAGAGACAGGATGTTGGTTCCACACCAATCTGTTAGCTGCTGCACCTCCTCTCTGTACGCTGACTCATCAGTCTTGCTGATCAGACCCACCACAGTCGTGTAATCGCAGCTGCCCTTTCACAAACGGATGTCCCTGATGGAAAACAGTGGCTGTGCGAACAGGCAAAGATTTTTGACAATCTAAGTGAATACGTTCTGAATATAGATGACTGAGGTGTTTATGTTCACTTTACTCAACAATCAAAGGCTAGTAATGTGATCTGGGCCTCGTTGAAAAGGGTCACGTCATGCTCTACTGTGCAGTTTTGCTTTGTTCTAACATTTCTCCACTGATCTACAGCGCTTTAAAGATTAGATATCAGACATCTCCATTTTTCCAAAGACTACAATAAGATAATCATTTGTGTTTACAGAGGGGGCATAATATGCCGTCCAATCTTGTAAAGGTCACAGTTGGTCACTCTTTTATTCACCAAGGGCACAAATTTGCAAGATTCCTGGGTCCATATCTTTGGTTCCCTGAAGCCTATCAACGTGATCCAGGGCTTGTTGGAAAGGGCACATCACAGTCTCCTCAAGATCTGTAGAGTTTGGCTTTGTCACAGATTTTTCAAATCTGAATTTGAAAGTCACTTGTTGCAAATCATTCCCTTCCCCTGTGGTTTTAGTCATGGCAATGTCGGGACTCAGAGCACCCCGCCCTCCTACCCCGAGTCCCAGATGATGTGGATAAAGCGCGTGTTGTTACCTATAATTCTAAGTTAAGCTTTACTACTAAATTTATTCTGTCCTCTAATGCAAAAAGGGTAATTAAAATCAAAGTATTCTAAAAGGATTCCTCTTCATTTATTAAGTTTCAGGTGACAAGTCGGCTCCCGGATCGCCAAAAAGCAAAGATCCAACACATCACATCAGTTTTTATAAAGTTTTTCGAATATAGTCAGTGCCCCTCCCCAGGGCACTCTCTTTACTCCTCCTGGCTATCATTATATTTGCTATGTTAAATTTACCTTTTGACACATCTATGCTTTGTCTGACAAGGACCATTTTTACGACTCTCCATAATGGCTTTCTCAACTCCAAGCTGGGCATCTTCTTAATTCTTTGAGAGTTATGACCCATCCCTGCTTGCCTGATTCCTCACTAAAAGCTATCTTGTTTTTAATAAACAGGCAGTATTTCTTTACTTGGAGATGTTCGCTTATCTCTGAAGGCCTTCTAACAGTGCCTGGCACAGACACCTCTCACCTAGAAGCTTGAGGCCTGTTTTCCTAACTAAGACAGCCTGGGCCTTAGATACAATGACTCTGTACTCTATTTTAATAGTTTCTAAATTAATGATTACTGCAAACCTTTTATTAATAATGAGTCAAAGATATATTTCATCAATAAATTTCCTCAGCATCATAAACAATTATTTGACTGCACGTACGACTGAAATCGTTAAACCCTTAGTGCAGTTACATGTTAACAATGTATGCAACAATAATGTAACCATTGATGATATTATCCACTGTTATGGATTACATTATCATCGCTTAACCCCGGCGTTAGTACAGTATTAGTACAGCGGTACATGCATAACAATGTCAAGTAGTTACATGCATAATTTGACAGTTGCAACAGCATATTTTCTTATTACATGTGACTACACAGCTGTAATAGGTTGAGGTAATTAAATTGGCATGAACTGCTTTTGTTCCAGCAAAACTTTATTGTTCATAACAGCAGGTATGTAATAACCTACATTACAAGATCTACACAGGAAACAGCAACTTTCCTTACAGTTAGCTAGCCACAGCAGTATACATGTGTTATAACATGGTAACCAAGGTTCTGACCAATCTATTCTGCAGTGTGACTGTATTTGCACAGCAGCAGGACATATCTTTAAAATGAACATTTATATAATTAAGTAAAATATATATGCTTAATTTGATGGTATCAAACACAGTGTTTGGATTAGCAATCTGTAATGTTACTGTACCTACATAAGGACTACACAGGAACACTCCACCTGTTTTAAAGTATCATTTTTACACACCTACTGTGGAATATCTGTGTTATAAAATGGTTATTATAATGGTTGATGCACTTGCTTATTTACAAAGATCAAATCCAGTTTGCTTATTTATTTATTTATTTATTTATTTATTTATTTATTTATGTAAAATGTATGGTTCTGTCCTGTTCTTGGGCTAGTCTTAAGGCAGTCATTAGTGTGCCTACATCACCTCTAAGCATGTAGGCAGTATAAAGTACTACAGCTACTAGTGATGACCAGCTTCAGTGGCTGCAGCATACTTATTCCACTCAGTGTCTAATATTGCTGGCGTCCATTCTAAGAACAGAAGTGTGATCAAAGTTCACCAGAAGCACAGCATGTCACTGCCTATCCTCTTGTTTCAGTGCACAAACCCGGTTTAACAAACCCTGAGCAAGTGTGATGTCATTTCCTTTCACGAACATTCAGGAACATTGCTGCCATGGCAACCTGATAGGCCTACATGGATTGCTAGGGCACAATGAGTCTCCTAATCCTCTATTCTATAATTATCTCCATGGCAAATGCTAGTTTACATTTCAGCTTAAACTGAGCATGCAATCAGAGCAACGTGCTCATCTGGGTTACAGCCTGCGTAAGCTCAGTGTCTTTCTCGGAGACCACTGCTGCGTATAGCCTCAGGTCATCCGCTCAACAGTTAATGTTGTCGCTGGATAATTTACACGCCGATGACCTTATCATGGATAGAATTCAGCACCATTAAATGTGTACAATGACAGTCATAATTAGCTACGCTGAGCTTAACCACCCTATTAATGACTCCTTCTTCGATTTCTTGCTCTTGTTGATCGTCTTATTTTACTTTGTGTCCCTTTAACCTCTTTGGCTCTGAATTCTTTGGTTCACTGTAAAAATCGTGCTGAGTTTCCAGGCAGTTACTCTAAGTATTATTAACAGCACTTACACTAATCAGGCATAACATTATGTTTCTAGGCTCATTGTCCATTTTATCAGCTCTGCTTACTGTATAGGTGCCCTTTGTAGTTCTACAGTTACAGACTGTAGTCCATCTGTTTCTCTGATACTTTGTTACCCTGTTCTTCAGTGGTCAGGACCCCCGTGGAGCCTCACAGAGGAGGTACTATTTGGGTGGTGGATCATTCTCAGCACTGCAGTAACACTAATGTGGTGGTGTGTTAGTGTGTGTTGTGCTGGTATGAGTGGATCAGACACAGCAGTGCTACTGCAGTTTTTAAACACTCACCGTTCACTCTGATAGACACTCCTACCTTGTAGATGTAAAGTCAGAGGCGACAGCTCATCTGCTGCTGCACTGTTTGTGTTGGTCATCCTCTCATCCCTTCATCAGTGGTCACAGGGCACTGTTGACTGGATACTTTTGGTTGGTGGACTATTATCAGTCCAGCAGTGGCATTGTGTTTAAAAACTCCAGCAGCACCTCTGTGTCTGATTCACTCGTACCACTCATAGTTGAACATTTTTCTCTTTTCTCAATAATGTACTGGTGAGCCAAAAAACATTATGATCAGTTACTGATGAAGTGAATAACGTTAATTATTTAGTAAAAGCAGGTCAAAGTATGGGATAAAAATGTTAAGGAAACAGTCAGGTCTCATAGTTGATATATTGGATGTGGGAGGAATGGGCAGGCATGAGGACCTGTGAGACTTTGAAAAAGGCCATATTGTTTACATTTACATTTACAGCATTTAGCAGACGTTCTTATCCAGAGCGACTTATAAGAAGTTCTTTGTCTATCTAGAGAAAGTGTCTTTGCTAGTTACCAATAGCTTATAGAAAAAGACAGTCCTGAGCTCAGATACTGCTAGAAACAAAAAGTCACTGTAGATACAGAGAGAAAAAGGAACAGAGTTGAACACAGAACTCTGTGCCATTCAGTACAATAAACTACAATACACAGTGAAGTACAATAAAATATAATATATAAGTGCAGCTTATAATTCAGTGCTCATTTAAGTGCTGTGTAAACAGACGGTCTTCAGTCTGCATTTGAAGACTCCGCTGTACGGGCAGCCAGTGGGAGTTCATTCCACCACCTGGGTGCCAGTACAGAGAACATTCTCGACGCTTGTCTTCCACGCGCCTTGAAGGATGGCCGGTCAAGCCGAGCTGTACTCGAAGCTCGAAAGGCTCGTTGTACAATTTGAGATTTCTCCATTGCCATCAAGTAGGTAGGGGCAGGTCCGATTCTGGCTTTGTAGGCAGCGTTAGGGTTTTAAATCTGATGTGTGCAGCTACAGGAAGCCAGTGAAGGGAGCACAGCAGTGGGATGACGTGGCTGAACTTGGGCAGATTGAATGCCGCATTCTGGATGAGATGCAGAATTGCATATTGTTATGGCCAGATGACTTGGCAGTGGTAAGTACTGACTAACACTGGTCTGAAGAGAAGTAAACTATGAACCCACAGCATGGAGTTGGGAGCAGGACCTTCAATGCATCAGGGTAGCAAAGTCTATCCCGTCTAGTCCATCCTGACTGAAGGGCTACTGTGCAACAAGTCACAGAACAATTATGGGGCTGTATGCCTACAGACTGGCCAGAATGCCCATACTATCCCCTGTCCATCGTTGAAAGTGCCAACAATGGGCACGTGAGCATTGACATTGGTCCTTGGAGCAATGGAATAAGGTCACCTGGTGTGATGAGTCTAGCCTGTTTTAACAACACATGGACAGCCAGGTTCACATGTTCCATTTACCGGGGGAAGTGATGGCTTCAAAATGCACTGTGGGAAGACAGGGAGAGGGAGTGTGGTGCTGTATGTAATGTTCTGTGGGGAAAGCCAGGGTCCAGACATTCACATGGATATCACTTTGACACATGCTACCTATCTAAATGTCACTGCAGACCAGTTACATCTCGTCATGTCAATGGTCAACTCCCCAGTGGCAGTGGACCCTTTCAGCAAGATAATGTGCTGTGCCACACTGCACACATTGTTCAGGACTTGTTTCAGGAGCTTGACAAAGAGTTCAAAGAACTGCCCTGCAAACTCCCCAGATCTTAATCTGGGATGTGCAAGAAATACAGTGTTTGATCAGTGGTCTGGTCAGTGGTGGCTCCACCTTACAACTTGCAGGATTTAAAGGACCTGCTATTAATCTCTCTATATGGCACCTTTAGAGGTCTTGTGGAGTACACCCATTGATGTGTTGGAGCTGGTTTGGCAACGTGTGGAGTACCAACAGCTATTAGACAGGTGGTCATAATGTTTTGACTCATTGGTATAATGCACATACACCAGTGGGCACAGGTCAGCTGAAGGGTCAGCTGAATATAACAGTATAATGCTATGAAACACATTTAAAATATAATGCTGGCTTGAACACAGGAGCTTTGAATTTGAAATTACAGAAACTGTTTTCTTCCATGTTTTAGCTTTAGCAGCTGAACTATCACATTTCATATGGTATTGAGTGAGTATGAGCTTTGCTAGGAGAATGTGTTTCAGCAGGTTGACATTTCTCTACTTCTCTCAAAATGATCATTTTCCTTCTTTTAATTTCAGGGCTTTTCTGAGAAATGGAGAGGTAAAATACCAGTGCTTGTCAACTCTCTAAAGTCACAGTAAAACCTTTCTCAGTCCTAGCATTGCTTCCCAGGAACCCTGTGGAGCAGAATTGCCATGCAGTGGCTGTGCCAGCAATCTCTAATCTTTAGACACTTAAAACATTCAGCATTTATCCAGAAAAATGACATCACTCCCTGCTCCCAGTGCACTGTCTTGGCTGCAGAAGTTCTGACTACAGCAGATTGGTTGGTGCTGATACAACTAACGTCAGATCAATAGAGAGACCAAAGTGTGGGGTATATAATTTTTAGTAGAATTATGGAATTTAAAAGCTTTATTCTTACTTTCTAGTAATATTCCTATACAAAATATCTAATGAATTTACATTTTTTTAATGGTCCTTTTTTGGTCATAAACTGCATCTGGCTGGTTCTTTATTACATTTTAACCTCAGTCTCAGAGCTAAAAATAAGTGTTGGAGTACTTGCTCAAAGTAAACCATTACATGCTACTAACTCCTTCTCTCGAACTCTAAGGGTATTACTGATTACCTCCTGGAAAAAGTCATCTCACTACAGAGGTTCAGTTTTAACTCACTTTTAATTCACTTTTAATTCATAAAACCCATATTAAAATCTCCACTAACTAAATAAAAGTAATGTAGCATTTTCACAAAATGTTCAGTATGTTACATTTACAGCGATAGTTTCCTAGTGTTTATTGTCTGGGTTATTATAAAAGGGCTCATATTTTAAGGTTAGCCTCTTTCTGGGTCTATTGATGGCAGGTGAATGAGTAACATGTAGGTAAGCCTAGAGCGACTTGGTACCCAAAACCATCCCATGGTTGGTTGGGCCAAATACAGCCTATCATAAAGCACAACAACTTGTGCAAGAAAGCCACGTCTTCTTCAGCATCATAGAGTGGTACAGTATAATTGACACCCTAAAGGATGACCTAGAAACTAATGAATAGAAACAGTTCAAAAATAATATCCTTAAAATTTTGTCTTTTTTAAAGAATTTGGTCCATTTTTTTCCGCCATTAATGTTGCATTCAATCTCACTCAGTAGCTAGAACTCCCCTAATCACACAATACCACCAGCACTAGGATAGTGAAGCCAAACTGCTGCTAACACACCGCCATTGGACAGCTTAACATGCTTGGAGGAGAACACTGACCACCAGTTGTGTTACATCACCAAAGAGATGCCTGCACTAGTCTTAGCGCATTAGCAGAATTAAATGGCTCAACAGATTTCTCACTGAGTTTACAGCATGTGCAGCTGCACTGCTCATATTCACAATCTAGGTCATCCATTCAGCTGTTCCAGGTAGCACAAGCGTGTGCAAATTACATACAATGACAGATGTGGATAATCTATATAGAGGAAATATGTTTTCTATGTGCTGCATGTAATTAACATTACTCTGCTAGAAGCATATGAGTAATTCAAGGGATTACATTTTTATTAAGTCAGTAACTGTAGAGCAGTGAGGACCCCTCAGGGCTCGGTAGGCCTTCAGTGAAGGCCTAATAATATATGAGAACTTAAACATACCTGTGTCTGCCTTCTAGAAGTCCTAGATACACCACTGACTGTATAAACAACGTAATCAGCAGACTGATCAATGGGTTATTAGAGATGGAAAACAGTGATGGCAGCTGTATAGGAAAGCTTTCTTACTGAGAGTCACTGTAAAACTGCTACAATGTCTTTCACAAGCATTAAGAAAAACATGTCTTAAAATATCTGTGTAATCAAATTTTTTTTGAGTTTAGACATTTATGACCCAAGTTGAAGGCCTAGCCATCATTCTAATAGCCATGGTTTGCCCCTGCTGTAATGTAAACACAACAATTAAAACTTTAATTAATTATTGCAGCTTATTACAGGACAAAAGGAGTCACATTATCGTAACATTACATTGTAACATAACTCATTACACTAAACAGTGGCTGTGTTACCTTTAACACAATAACATAAAACATGAAAGAAAAAATAAAATATATATATATATTAATACTTGAATTTCATTTTTTAGAGTACAAATAATATAAAATATTATGTACATATAGTATAAAAAGTTAAGAACATTGATGCATTGATGGTCAGGTTGGTTTTACCTCTTTTCAGCTCCATAAATATTTCTATTAATATGTATATTAAATATTATACTGTCTGACATCTACATGAAAGTAGCTTCCAATATTCAAGATATGGGCCAGTGACATACCTACGGGTATTTGTGGGTAAACCTGGGCCTATTCAGATTGATTTCTGGCCTACCCAATCAAATTGAGATAAATTTAATAAACTGCATTTAAAAATAATGAAATTTGATTTTTTTTCTGTGAGTACTGTCACTGTATTATGACCAATGAAATCACTGTGCTCCCTGCTGAGCTCCACCTTATTTCCTCAGCTCAGCAAATGTTGCTATCTGCCATTGCCTCGAGACTTCGGTTCATTCAGCGCCCATCATGTCTATAAGTGGCATGACTTTTTGCAAGACTAAGTGGGAAACAGCAACAAGACTACCCAATTAGCGGTGACTGGTTCTCAGCTGACCTTGGAACAGCTGTGGCTTGACCATAGACTTCACCGCCCACTGTGTTTATCTCAGTACAAGACATTGCGCTAAGACTGCTCAGTGACTTTGACTTCATGAGATGTTCAGGTTTGCAGCATGCACACTATAGGCAAAAATACAACACAGCTATAATGAAAAAACATAGTTCAAGCAAATAATTAAGACATTTCTTGTAAAATGCCAATCTTATACTGGACCACATGTAATGTTGCTCGCTAAGACTGCATGTTCTCTTCCTCCTTGTACATCGTAACTGTCTGATGTTAGCATAATTATGTTGTCTTCATTGGGCACAAGGTGTACCCGTGGTGACTGGATGAAGACTGCTGTTGGTTAAGGAAGTGATGGTTGGGTTCATGTGAATCCAGCAGTCTGGTTGAATGTAAATTGACCGTCTTGTTCTTGTCAACCATCCAGAGCAATGGACAGTGTAGAAAAGAGGTGAAGAAGAGGGTGCAGGCAGGATGGAGTGGGTGGAGATGGGTGTCAGGGCTGATGTGTGACAGAAGGATAGCAGCAAGAGTGAAAGGGAAGGTTTACAAGACAGTAGTGCGTCCTGCTATGATGTACGGTTTGGAGACTGTGGCTCTGTCTAAAAGGCTGAGCTGGAGGTGGCGGAGATGAAGGTGCTGAGATTTTCGTTGGAAGTGACAAGGCTGGACAAGATTAGAAATGAGCAGATCAGAGGGACAGTGAAGGTGGAGCAGTTTGGAGATAAAGCCAGAGAGGCCAGGTTGAGATGGTTTGGACATGTGTTGAGGAGGAATAGTGGATATATTGGGCAAAGAATGTTGGAGATGGAGCTGCCGGGCAGAAGGAGAAGAGGTAGACCTCAGAGAAGGTTTATGGATGTAGTGAAGGTGGACATAGAGATGGTTGGTGTAAAAGTAGAGGAGGCAGTGGATAGGGCAAGATGCAGGCATCTGATCCGCTGTGGCGACCCCTAAAGGGAACAGCCGAAAGAAGAAGAAGCTCTTGTTTTGTGTCAGAACCTCAGCATTCAGACAGGTTTAATAATTACTGCACTGCTGTCACCGATAGGCAATGGACTATGATGTTAAGACATTGCGGGACATAGTCTGCTTGGAAACTATATTTACCAAGTAAGCCTACCAGCTTTTTCACAGGCCTACTCAAAAACATATTCCTGCCTCTGCCACTGACCTGAGCAAGATATAGCTTAGGATATTACACAGGGAAAAAAATGAGTATAATTTATCTTTCATTTTTTTATAATTTTACTTTTCCTAAGTCTATATCCATCCATCCATCCATTTTCTAAGCCACTTCTCCGTCAGGGTCACGGGGGGATGCTGGAGCCTATCCCAGCAGTCATCGGGGGGAAGGCAGGATACACCCTGGACAGGTCGCCAGTCCATTGCAGGGCAGACAGACAGACACAGACAGACAGACAGTCACACCTAGGGGCAATTTAGCATGTCCAATTGGCCTGACTGCATGTCTTTGGACTGTGGGAGGAAACCGGAGAACCCGGAGGAAACCCACGCAGACACGGGGAGAACATACAAACTCCACACAGAGAGGACCCTGGCCGCCCGGCTGGGGAATCGAACCCAGGCCCTCCTCGTTGTGAGGCGACAGCGCTACCCACCACGCCACCGTGACGCCCTAAGTCTATATCATTTTTGTAATTTTTAAATAAAAAAATAGTTCCATCCTTACATTCCTCTTTTGGCATCTTTGTTATTCTTTTTCAGGCAAAGCTGCTGCGTTCTCTCCCCTTTGTTGCTGTGCAGAATTATCACAGTGGGAAGCAGCTGAACATGTGTCTTGCAGCAGATAATCAATGAATCCCCCCAAACTAATCACAGAGTAAATCGCCTTCAATATTCTTCTCATGTGTTTTAGTCCATTCATGTGGTGCTAAAAAATCAGCAGTGAGCACAAAGCCATTAGCTGCATGCATTACTCCACTTTAAATCACACACACACAAAAAAAGCTTCACCAAAATATCTGTCAACTGCAACTGACCACTGTGAGACCACTGTGAGTAAAGGGAAGCGCTAATAAGAATCACTGTGATGGGCACGGCAATGTTCGAGGCTACTGTAAAGTGCCCTAGTTTGTCTCAGTACTGTACAAGAATCATCATAAATGTCCAGCTGCACAGTGTGAAAAAAAATCAACTAACAGAGCTGTACAGTGCAGCAATATTGGAAAAATTAATCTTCTGCAAATGCATCCAAATGTTTTGTCAGTTCCTACTGTTCACAGTAGAATTAAAGAGTTACAGCCTTATGCAAATGTTTTAACGCCCACCGTTAAATTATGTTTTGTTGATTTACTACAGGACGTAAATATTATATTATCATGTTATTTTTCTGCACCTTTTGTGCACAATTTCAATGTTAAACATAAAATATAAAATGAGCCAAGACTTTCGCACAGCAGATGTTGTTGTATTTTCAGTTAGAAAATCAATGAAACTGTTGGTATATAATTTGTGAACTATTTTCTATGTGGGTAATATCAACACGGCCCAAGCCGTCTCCTCAGGCATGGTCACGTAAACAGGGAAGCTCCAGTGTTTAGAGCAGCCCAACCCTATGGTGCCATAGAACCAGACCATGAGATGAAGCAATTACACTGATCAGGCATTCTGACCACCTCCTTGTTTCTGCACTCATTGTCCATTTTATCAGCTCCACTTACTGTATAGCTGCACTTTGTAGTTCTACAGTTACAGACTGTAGTCCATCTGTTTCTCTGATACTCTGTTACCCTGTTCTTCAGTGGTCAGGACCCCCATGGACCCTCACAGAGCAGGTACTATTTGGGTGGTGGATCATTCTCAGCACTACAGTAACACTAACATGGTGGTGGTGTGTTAGTGTGTGTTGCGCTGGTCGGAGTGGATCCGACACAGCAGTGCTGCAGGAGTTTTTAAACACCTCAGTGTCGCTGCTGGACTGAGGACAGTCCACCAACCAAAAATATCCAGCTAACAGCTTCCTGTGGGCAGCATCCTCTGACCACTGACGTAGGACTAGAGGACGACCAATACAAACTGAGTGTCTATTAGAGTGGACAGTGAGTGGACACAGTGTTCAAGAACTCTGTGTCTGATCCATTTGTACCAGCACAACACGCAATAACACACCACCACCACGTCAGTGTTACTGTGAGGGTCCATGGGGGTCCTGACCACTGAAGAACAGGGTAACAGAGTATCAGAGAAACAGATGGACTACAGTCTGAAACTGTAGAACTGCAAAGTGCAGCTATACAGTAAGTGGAGCTGATAAAATGGACAATGAGCATAAAAAAGAGGTGGTCATGCTGTCATGCCTGGTCGGTGTATAAACATTTTTTGTTATTTTTGTTGTTGTTTTTAGATACCTCATATTGTTCATCTGTCATCAGTTGTAATTAAGTATTTACAACATTTATTCATTTTCTGTTTTTCCAGCTGTCATTGTCATTCTTTTCCCCCCACTTCTATATGCGTCATACCTAGCCAGGGTTTTTTACTGTATGCTTACAGCTTTTTCTAATTGTGTCTGTTAAGCCTTTGAAAATTAATATTTGAGTAACCATTATGGTTATAGCCTGCTTGATGCCTTGCTCATCCTGAAAAGCGGTCTCCTTTCAACCACCCAGTTAACCCTCTTCTGTTTTATTTTCTTCTCTAATTATCAGGTGAACTCAATAGTTTGGAAGCATGCTGTTCCATGTGGTCATGTGATGCAGTATCAGCATTCTGATTGGCTGTTTCATGGAAGCGATTTCATTACATTTACAGCATTTGGCACTATTATCCAGAGCGACTTACAACTTGATTATTTTTACACAGGTAGGCGAAGGTGGTGTTAGGAGTCTTGCCCAAGGACTCTTATTGGTATAGTGTAGGGTGCTTATCCAGGTGGGTATCGAACCCCAGCCTATAGCATGGAAGGCAGAGATGTTACCCACTACACTAACCAATCATTAAGCGCTGAGATGCTTGCAACTGTTGTGGCTAAATTTTAAATGAGGTTCAAAATGCATTATATACACATATGTTTTGTGTCGGTTTCAATCAACTAAAGTTGCCTTAAGACTAACTGTGTACAGCGAACCTAAAATGTCCAAAAGTATGTAGCTTGTGGTTGTAATGTCTTATGCAAAGCTAGCAACTATATAAGATTTTACAGTTTGCCTTCTGAAAAAGTGAGTCAACCCAAATATGTTTGTGTTTGGCCTATATCCTTTATTAAAGTTATATGGGTCATTTTACAGAAACGTCCATTTTTGTGTCCCTCGACTTTACAGATATATTATACGTGAAAAACGTTAGGGTTCCAATTTATTTATATCTTCAAATAAGACAGTAAATTAGTTGAACAATTACTCATTCTTGAGCCTCAATTTAGCAATATTGATTTTTGAATCGATTATCTAGGATTGCAAGCACCACAGAAGTGCCCGTCCTCGCAGTCATGTGTAAAGGGTAAGGTAATATTTCCAAGCGAAAAACATGTTTTTCTGCTATTTTAACTGCAATAATCTATACAAGACTGTGGAATATATGATTCAAATGACATAAAGGAAACACATGGCAAATAAATATGATAAAATATATAATGAAAGTTGTGGTCCCCAGGAGTCGTGTTACTTATTTTGAAATAAAAATCACACTGATGACCTCACTTGACTTCCTTTTACCCGTTCTCTGAGAAAACGTGATGAAGAATAAGCTCTATGAAGAAAAGCACATTTTCAGTTATCAGAGATTTTCTCATTTAGCTCATGATTTCATATGAAGCTCTTAGCTGAAGTCATTGAAGTAATTGTGAAAAAATAGAATACAATTGGATTAAATTACACATATTAGTGGATATTCCATGATTAACAACATGTGGTTGTAGTAAAATGCATTGTTTATTAAAAATGTCTCTGGCATTACCTTTCTTATGTGTAACACCAATGAAGATTGGTAACACTAGTGACTCCTATGGATAGACAGGAAAGTGGACGTTGCTGTAGAATGACTTATTAATCGATTCTAGACAGACTAAGGTCACTATTTCACCTCACATATTGAAACATGTGATTGCAAATATGCTTGCACTCATGAGCTCCTACTAGTGTGGGTTTCCTCTCTGAAAGATGCAAACAAAGCTAATGGTATTCTAATAGCATCCACTTAGTGAAACTGGATTATTGTATATAAAATGAATCATCTGTACATTAGATTAAATGAAAATTGTTATCCTCGGTTAAAATGATGGGTTTTTCAATTTATTGGGATTAAAATATTTTAGAAGTAGTAATACAAACAATTCTGTGATATTTTCATTTGTGCTACCTGCTAAAAAAACAAAAAAACACTTTACACACGACTCTGACGAAAATCAAATTAGCTTGGAATGAGGCATTATAAATTACTTTGTTCTCTCACAAAAACATACCAATAAAGCTGCAATTAAGGCTAATGAGGCTGCAATTTCTATTTCAATAATTCTGGGCAAAGCTTTCTATGTATGTGTCCAAGCAATAAAATAAAACAAGGATGATTTGAGAGGCTGTACTGAAGTCTTTCAGCTGCTATTGTCACGAATACAGTATTTAAAATACAAACTAGTGGTGATTAGAGTGTAACAAATGGTCATGATTGGCAATCTGGAAAACAATCCCTCATATCTGCAACCTGCAATTACAGCTGATTAAGGGGAAGATCTCACAGCAGTGAATCATAAGCATCATAAGTGGTTGAGTAGTCTTGGGATTGGTCTTCAAATCCAGACTGTAAATCCAGATTCTGGTTCTAGATTTTGCAGTCACTGGTAAGTATAACACTGTAGGTGACAAAACATAATAATAATAATAATAATAATAATAATAATAATAATAATAATAATAATCAACAAATAAAGGCAAACATCAAAAAGGCTTTATTAATGATAATTAAAAATAAAATAAAAATGACATGCTTCTTAATAATCCCTCCAATGGCAAAATACAAAGAAAATAAAAGTGGACCAAGTACAGAGCTGTGTGGTACACCACAGAGATTATTATTATGCAAATTTGAGATGGTATTTACACCTACACTTACAAAATATTGTTTCCTATTTAAATAAGTAGAGAACCAGTTCAGCACAGTTCCAGAAAGACCGACCAAGTTCTCGAGCTGAGTAGAAGTATTCTGTGGTCTATAGCATCAAATACTACATCTAGAAATCACCTGCATTAGTATTTATTCTCAGAGCAAAGTACTCAGATTTTCTCTGAATCTTTTCTCTGAATTTTTTTTTTTTTAACAGATATTGTATTCATTTAAGAAATCAATCAAGCCCAATAAGTCCAAGCTTATTGTCACATCTTTTGGTGCTTAGGGCTTCATTTTCTGTTGAACCACATCAGTCAAAGAAATGCTTATTTTTCTAATTCTATGCTGAAAAATAATAGATAAAGTCATCAAGAAATGGATTATACTGACTTTGAAGCTACTTCGTGGTGTTTGAGCTACTTCACAATACTCTGATCCATTATCCTCATGGAGAGGAGAAAAAAGAAAGGAACATTCTAGTTTGTTATAAATGACTGACAGAGGTAAAAGGATGTGAATAATTGAATTTACGTAGAACAAAGAGGTAACCCAAAACCAAAAGAATATTGAAGAGCAATCCAACACACTTCTCTCTCTTAATTACCCTTGTAATTACCCTGAAAATGTGAAAATGGTCTTTTATGAGTGTGAAGTGCCTGTGCTAAAGTGGACATCAAAGCTAATTGCATTAGGCAAACAATGCCATAAGTATGCGTTAAAAGAAAACCCGTCACCAAAATCACTCGGGAGGTCTAAAGAGCTACAAATCAACCCGTGCCTGTATGAACACTGGGTGATTGAGGGTGATTGTTGAAATTGATGGATTCTCTAAAGAGGAGCTTTTAGAAAGTGACACTTGCTTTCACACCATTAATTGCTAATGGATCTGCCCTGAAATGTAAACAAACAAAGGAAACTATCAGGAAAAATGCACTGTACTGTAAACAAGAGTCAGTTTTATAATACAAATTTTCAAACTCGCGTGTCACTAAAGTGAATGTGATGAATTTTGAAAGAAGCCATGGGTTTATATTAGTGTATGAGCAGAAACGGGGGGGTAATTAGGAGCACGTCTCTATGGGAGACTGTGTTCGACCTTTGCATTTCTTTAATTCCCGTAGCCAACTGCTATTGTTAAACGCAGGGCACCTTGTGCATTGAGCTTGTACCTGTCTGCATAATTAACAGGTCTCTCTTGAGGAGCCAACACTAAAGTGAGAGTTGCACATCCAAAGGGAACACAGAGGAATGTGAACGTATTCATTATTGAGTAAATTTCTTTGCACGTCTTTTCAGCTTCTTAATAAGATGGAACAGACTTGGATATAAACATGTAGATCTAGCCAGTTCATAAATCTCAATCTCTGCATAATGTTACTGGACTGTTAAATGTACCAACTATAAAAGGTTGTGAACCCCGGCTGTTGAAAGACTTTAATTAGTTAAAACAACAACTTCTTTTGACAAAAGTTAGTTTTGAAGCGATGCCAGCTTGTTGATGTTTAGCCAAATCCTGATTCTTAAGCTCACTGTCAGCTATGCATTAACAGTGGGCTTATATGATATTACATACCGCATGAGGTGCTGCCACTGAGATCTTTGCCAAATGTTATGGCAGATGTTGTACAAATGCAACGTTGCTGAAATTAATGATTCATCTTAATGTGTGTTCTGTAATGTAACCAAAACAAAGCCTTCAGCGAAATAGTCACAGAATTTTGACTGTAGTCCATCTGTTTCTCTGCATACTTTGTTAGCCCCCTTTTACCCTGTTCTTCTATGGTCAGGACCCCTCACAGAGCAGACTGCTGTGTCTAATCCACTCAAAATCCATTGCTTCTACAAACATTAGTGAAAGAATGGGTCGCTCTCAGGAGCTCAGTGAATTCCAGCGTGGTACCGTGATCGGACGCCACCTGTGTAACAAGTCCAGTCATGAAATGACCTCACTACTAAATATTCCACAGTCCACTGTCAGTGGGATTATAACAAAGTGGAAGCGATTGGGAACGACAGCAACTCAGCCACGAAGTGGTCGGCCACGTAAAATGACAGAGCGGGGTCAGCGGATGCTGAGGCACATAGTGCACAGAGGTCACCAATTTTCTGCGGAGTCAATCGCTACAGATCTCCCAAGTTCACGTGGCCTTCAGATCAGCTCAAGAACAGCATAGAGAGCTTCATGGAATGGGTTTCCATGGCCGAGCAGTTGCATCCAAGCCTTACATCACCAAGCGCAATGCAATGCGTGAAACGTAGTGGTGTAAAGCTTCGCCACTGGACTCTAGAGCAGTCTTCTCTGGAGTGACCAATCACGCTTCTCTGTCTGGCTATCCGATGGAGGAGTGTTGGTTTGGCAGTTGCCAGGAGAACGGTACTTGTCTGACTGTATTGTGCCAAGTGTAAAGTTTGGTGGAGGGGGTATTATGGTGTGCAGTTGTTTTTCAGGAGTTGGGCTCGGCCCCTTAGCTCCAGTGAAAGGAACTCTTAATGCTTCAGCATTATGCTTCAGTCCCCTTGTGGGAACATTTTGGAGATGGCCCATTCCTGTTCCAACATGACTGTGCACCAGTGCACAAAGCAAGGTCCTTAAAGACATGAATGAGCGACTTTGGTGTGGAAGAACTTGACTGGCCTGCACAGAGTCCTGACCTCAACCCAACAGAACACCTTTGGGATGAATTAGAGTGGAGACTGTGAGCCAGGCTTTCTCGTCCAACATCAGTGTCTGACCTCACAAATGCACTTCTGGAAGAACGGTCAAAAATTCCCATAAACACTCCTAACCCTTGTGGAAAGCCTTCCCAGAAGAGTTGAAGCTGTTATAGCTGCAAAAGGTGGGCCGACATCATATTAAACCCTATGGATTAAGAATGGGATGTCGCTCAAGTTCATAGGTGTGTGAAGGCAGACGAGTGAATACATTTGGAAATATCGTGTATAAACAAGAAGAAAATCTGCATGTCAAACAAAGACACTGTTGATGCTCTCAGAGCAATGGACTGGCCAACCCAGAGTCCAGATCTCAACATCCCTGACTGCATTTGAGATCATGAGAAGCAAACAAATCCAACCATCATCTAAGACTGAAGTGTGGAAAAATATCCCTGCAGATTCTTTAAAAACGCTGTAAGCTGAGGTGACATTAAATGCTCAAAAATACTGTGTAAGTGTGTCTCCTGACCCCAAAATGAATAGTCGTTCTGGCTGGAAATTAAATAAATAAATGGGGGTCTCTGATGCAGTGCTGTACATTATTGACTATGCTCAATTAAGCATGTTTGTTTAGTCATATCAATCCCTCCCCTTTTAAAAGAGGTTAATGTGTTATGTATCCACTTGTTTAATTTTTAATGCAGTTGCAGAAGAACCTACAATAAAACACCTAAAATGTATACAGCTGTCAGAATATTATTGTGTCTGGAAACTGGGAGAGATGAACACTACCACAGCTTCCACTCCCTGGGGCTCGACTCAAACAATAGCATAAATATCGCTGTGCTCAGCAAAAACTCAAAAGCTTTTACTGCCAGAGCCAATAAATACAGTTTTGCTCGCTGTTCCTTGTGCAAACTCTAATTAATTACTCTATTCTTCAATTATTTGACGTCAGAGAATCACAACGTGGCAGTGTTTGCCACTTACACTGAATTAGCACTTTCCTTTGAACTAGTGTTTCTTGTTCTTGTAGGTCAAAACACAACTAAACTACTTCTCCTCTTAAAGAAGAGAAACTAGGCACTGCAAGAAAAAAGGCTGTATTAATGGTATGTTTGTTAATTGAGAGGCATGTAGCTCAAGAAGAAGCATTTGAGACATATGAGCTTGTAAAATCGAAGCCTTTTAGTATGGTGTTATATAATATACACCGACCAGGCATAACATTATGACCACCTCCTTGTTTCTACGCTCATTGTCCATTTTATCAGCTCCACTTACTGTATAGCTGCACTTTGTAGTTCTACAGTTACAGACTGTAGTCCATCTGTTTCTCTGATACTTTGTTACCCCCCTTTACCCTGGTCTTCAGTGGTCAGGACCCCCCATGGACCCTCACAGAGCAGGTACTATTTGGGTGGTGGGTCATTCTCAGCACTTCAGCAACACTGACGTGGTAGATGTGTGTTACTGTGTGTTGTGCTGGTGTGAGTGGATCAGACACAGCAGTGGTGCTGGAGTTTTTAAACACTGTGCACTCTATTAGACACTCCTACTGTGTGTGTTTGTTTAGCAATACACAACTTTACCAGTCTTTTTTCTTCCCTGTCCCAATTATTTTGGAACATATTGCCAGCATCAAATTCAAAAAGGACAAAAAGTAATAGAATTTCTCAGCTTCAACATTTAATATGTTGTCTTTGTGCATAATAATAATATGCCTGCCATTGCATCACATACACACACACACACACACACACATACATAATTCCATTCCATATGCATGGAATGATGAAAAGATGAATGATGAATGCTGATCTAAACACATTACCTTGCCAAAATTATATTTCTTACAATAACAACAACAACAACAACAACAACAGAATGTATCTCATCATAATTTCACAGCACTGCTATCAGCTTCAGAGGCATAATTTTCAGTCATTTTCAAAATTCCTACATCCTGTAATCATCTGACTACGGCAATGAGAGACGGTAACCAAGTGGAGAGAAAGGAGGATAAACAATGATGAGTGTTACAAATTAGAGTGTTCACAGATCTGAGGTCACAAATTACCTGACGTGCTTTGACAAATTCAAGATATCAAATCAAATCAATGGTGCATTCCTGGCTCGATGAAACACTGTTGCTGCACACATACAGAAATAAACACATTATATATTCTCTGAATGCTGCTCTGGGCAAACGATGTCCAGCAACAGTATGCTGAGTACAATCAATGTACATCCCATGCAGGTTTACTGGGTTTAGCTCATGAGAATACAAACATGAATAAATAAATAAAGCTGTTAAATGAGAAGAAGCCCACCATGCCCACCATGCCCTGCAGTTAGACTAGTCCAGACTTCAACTAAGATCACACGGTAAGTTTCAGTGGCGGCAGTTAATTGTGGATTTTGTCGAATTCACAGCAATGTTGCCTGATGTGAATGAATATGCTTCTATTTTAAGAACTGCTAGTGCAGGCCTTTTACTGGAATTGTTATTATAGGTCTGTAATTTATTGTGGCAAAATCTGCTATTATCATCTGTTTTTAGATTCGCAATTATCATCTATTTTTATTAAGCTTGTAATTATATGTGGCTTGTCAAAAGCCACAGGTCAAATCACATTCTCTTTTCCTCAAAATAGGCAGTCAGCTCGGCTTTCATTCTCCAGGAGGAGTGGAGCAAGTCAACGAAAAGATCAATGTGTCATTGGACTGCGGAAGGTATTTGGCTCAGATCTGAGGTTCAGATGTGAGCAGACACAATAGATGAGCATGAAAAATTTGAATTAACGCTCAATTGCAAAACTGCATCGGTAACACTTTATTTGAAGGCTACCTACATAAGGACTTCATGACGCATTCATAAGCACTGAATAATGTGTTTATGAAGCACTACTTGAACATATATTAAGTGCTTATGTCGGTTCTCGCAACCTGACATAAGATGTTTTATGAAATAAATGACATTGTCCTGACATAATAAGAATAAACGTTGAACATATTTACAGCACTAAACATTTAAAACACTACACATAAGTATTTATGTCAGCATTCTTAAGACGACATTGTACTGATATCAGGTTAAATATGCCTGGAAACCATCCCCTCTTCGCTCCATGGCATGGATAAGATGATTGATGCAATTATGTATAGTGTTTTAAATATGTTTAGTGCTGTAAATGTGTTCAACGTTTATTCTTATTATGTCAGTACAATGTCATTTATTTCATAAAACATCTTATGTCAGGTTGCGAGAACCGACATAAGCACTTAATAAATGTTCAAGTAGTGCTTCATAAACACATTATTCAGTGCTTATGAATGCGTCATAAAGCCCTTATGTAGGTAGCCTTCAAATAAAGTGTTACCACTGCATCAATTGGTTCAAGCGCTGTTTTAATGCCTACATCTGACTTAATGTCATTAAGACTGCATATATGAACAGACCACAGTCTAAACTGCATTGCAGCATCATTTGCGCTGAAAAAGAATGTTTTACTTGAAATTTCACAGCATAGTGGTCTTCTAAAGATTACAGGAAGACTCTGTATGCTGGTTCTGTGCAGCCTTCTGTATGATATTAATAGCAAAAAGCAACAATTCTTGAACTAATTAAATTAATGTATTGTTTATATATATTTAATAACACATGTATACTTCTTTATATTTGTTTTAAAGACCTGTTAATAATAGCTAAACTGAAACTGCATTCAAATCACAATGAGAACACAGAGGAATCTTTTAAAATCAATGTTTGTCAATTTGCAGTGACCTCAAACCCAAAAGCAAAGTATGCCAAAACATCATACTTATAATCCATCCCTTCTTCTTAAAACAGTTTAAAAGGACATGAAAATACATTAACAGAATGCTTTGGAATGTGCCCGGGTCTCTAAAATATTCATTGCTTCGGTCTCACCTGAAATGGGGAAAATGGAGATACAGCCAATTAACTTTGGATCTGTTGAAGATTAGGCTAATATAAATTCCAATGCGAAATTTAAATACCCACGGTCACATTGGTGGATTTCTTCAAAGAAAATAAGTTGAAGTAATAAGAAATGAATAAGAAAATAAGCACTTTCTACAAATTGCAGAGGACAGGTTTTATCTTTTTGAACACACTGGAACAAGCAAACATTAAATAAATAAATAAATAAATAAATAAAACGTGCCATAACTTTTGCACAGCCTACGTTTTATGTTTACTTTTTTCAGTAAGTGAACAATAACTGCATTAGCATGTGGAGGAGTGTGTTATCACTCACCTTGACTTAGAAGCAAAGCTTCATTTGACCGGGGTGCCAAACGTTTTGCGTATGACTGATGTCCAGAGGTGTGAATTAGATCTCGCAAGTGAGGAAAGGGGGCTCAATATTCAGGCTATAGCCTAAATATAGCAATTTCTAGGTAAAATTGGGTGAATAAAGTTACAATATCTTCAGGATATCTAATATCAAACATTGCATGCCAATCTTAAAACATGAAACAAGCTATTATTAACAAACAATAATGTAGAGTATATTTTAATGCATTTCTTTAGCTGGTTAGATATGTGCTTCTTTCTTCTCTAGCATTAATTGCTAATAAAACACATACTGATTTCTGTAACTGGGTCACAAAACATCGTATTACTAATGAACTAAACTTACACCTTCATTTGAGTTGTTTTTTTTTATGCATGGAATTAATGGCAATAATTTGGAATGAAGTAATATGTTTACATCTGCAGTTTTCAAGCTGATCCACAGTTACAGTTACAGTTTCTAGACTATGAAGGGCCAACTGGGTGAGCTTTGCTACAGTGCCAGCCTGAGGCAGACCGATGCTGCATCTCTAGTTAGTTCAAAAAAAACCAAAGACAGAAGCTTGTCGATTGGTGGGTGAAGCAGCCAAACAATAATCTTTCCTTGAAATTTGTATTTCAGCATGTTCAGTTTATTCTCAGGGACACCTCAGAATTTTGATTTTCAGACATTCACAAGGTCCACGAGATTCATTAAGGTGTCCCAGATCCTGCATTACTCAATGTATTTTGCACCTTGATTCCAACCCAATGTATAGGGATATAGGAAAGTGTGGACTAGCTGGGAGGCTATGGGTTAATGCTCCATATACAAGCTATTAGTGTGGACTGGCTCAATATCAATACAAATAAAGGGTAATGAAGTAAGCTGTTAGGCTAGCTGCTTGGCTAAGCATTGCTTCATATATAATGTATAACATAACGTCAAAATGTAAGGGGATACGGCCCTGCTGTGCTTCCTCTTGAAATACTGGCAGTGATATTTAAGATTCAGAAGAAATCATAAAATGCACCAAAGAATGCGTCTCAGAAATCACAAACAAAAATTAAAAATTGAAGTGATTTTTGTTTCCCTGATAGATTGTTATGTGCTGAGGCTGAGTAATAGCTCTATGTACAGATGACTTGTTTTACTTTATTCATTAGGATTAGCAAAGGAGTCGCAATGAGAAATTTTCTTCCCCTCGTCTTTGCACAGGAGTAGAGTTTGCAGCAATTAAAAGGAAAATCCATAGTGCTGTCAACTAATCATTTCACCCCTGAATGAATGCTAGCAGATTTCTCAATGGAGTTCTATGACTGGAATTAAAAAAATAAATAAATAAATGAATAAATTAAACAGTATAGAGAGCTCCGCATGCCAAGAAAAGGCAATCATCTTTGATTGACTGGCTGCATTTACTGAATATGCAGCTAGAAGTGCAGGCAATTATGAAGGCTTCACTGGATGTATCAGAGCAAGGAATTGCATATGCTAAAACCGTGGTTCTATCCCCTGCAAAATTACTGCCTCGTGTTGTTTGTGCAGACTGCAGCTGTGAAGAAATTACAGTTTCATGGTCAGAAAATGCGCCAAACATTGGCATGACTTGGCCTGCTGGTCATGAGAACAAAAGATATGCTGGCCTCTGGGAAATTAAACATTTTCTAAAAAGCCAGTTTGTGGGCTTCTTAAGCAGTAGAACTTGAGAGGGAGTGTGCTATCATGAAATAACCTCACAGCCGTGATGTTATAGCGATAAGACGCAACCTCCAGTGTTCTATTGCTTTTATACAACAGTTAAATAAATAAAGTAATACATATATAAATTGGACCATGAACATGACATTTATACATTTTAATGTTTGCAATTCCTTCCACCAAATTACAGTTCCTTAATAAGTTAATAAAACGCAGAGAGTATTAAGTCTTCAAGGCCAGTGTTTCATTCCATATTCAAAGGTGCAATGAGTACAAAATTTGCCTCTCTATCCATATGAAGCAAACAGGGTGGATTTAAAGCATACACTAATCAGGCCTAACGTTATGACCACCTCCTGCACTTTGTAGTTCTACAGGTACAGACTGTAGTCCATCTGTTTCTCTGATACTTTGTTACCCTGTTCTTCAGTGGTCAGGACCCCCATGGACCCTCACAGAGCAGGTACTATTTGGGTGGTGGATCATTCTCAGCACTGCAGTAACAATGATGTGGTGGTGGTATGTTAGTGTGTGTTGTGCTGAGACAAGTGGATCAAACAAGTTATCCACCCACTGTCCACTCTATTAGACGCTCCTACCTTGTCAGTCCACCTTGTAGATGTAAAGTCAGAGACGACAGCTCATCTGCTGCTGCACAGTTTGTGTTGGTCTTCCTCTAGTCCTTCATCAGTGGTCACAGGATGCTGCCCACAGGACGCTGTCGGCTGGATATTTTTGGTTGGTGGACTATTCTCAGTCCAGCAGTGACACGGAGGTGTTTAAAAACTCCAGCAGCACTGCTGTGTCTGATCCACTCAAACCAGCACAACACACACTAACACATCACCACCACGTCGGTGTTACTGCAGTACTGAGAATGATCCACCACCCAAATAGTACCTGCTTTTCTGGTCCTGACCACTGAAGAACAGGGTAACAGAGTATCAGAGAAACAGATGGACTACAGTCTGTAACTGTAGAACTACAAAGTGCAGCTATACAGTAAGTAGAGCTGATAAGATGGACAATGAGCGTAGAAACAAGGAGGTGGTCATAATGTTATGCCTGATCAGTGTATAGTGTTGACCCCAAACATTAAAATAAGAACTGTCTTCATATAAATCTGCTGTTCTAGTTTTCAGTGAAGCAGCTGCTGTGCCATCAGTACATTTTTATCGACTTCATTTCTCTTTATGGTGCCCAACTTTTCTTGATATATAAGGAGCCACAGTCATCGGACATTCAAGAGGTTATTAATAATGTCCAGCTCTGTAAATCTATGCAGACATCTACAATCTTTTCTCTTTGTTAAATCAGACTTTCTTTAACATTCGATTCATTGGCACATGCTTCAAAGAGAGACAGCACCCATTGTTCAGCATACTGATTTACTTTCTTCTTTCTTTCCGGCTTATAGCTGAGAGAATTATGCCCACGCTCCACTTTTTCCTCTCGCTCAGATGAGGATCCACAATGTGGCTTTGTAGATGGGCATTTATTTTGATCGTTTTGAAGACAGTTCTGTTGGCTCATTTGTCATTTGAAACTGGCCAGGGTGTCCCTACTGTCTTCCAATATATAGATCTAACAGACAAAGTAGGGTTCTTTGACGTTCCTCAAATGTGCCTTGATGTATAGAGTATTAATTTAGACGCAAAATAAATGAGAAATGAGATATGTAGTGCTCACTTTTAAAATAAAGTCGGCTGGCATACCCTGCTCCTCTCCATGCAGAGCAGGCTGACTTGTTTACTGTTAAAAAGTAATGCATTCATAGATAATGTGTAGCCTGAAGGCTGCTGTGGGTTGGTGTTCCTCTAACACGACGCATCTTCTGCTCTGAAGATCTTTAACATGACATGGTTGTCATGGTTTTGTTCCTTTCTCAGATCCACCAAGTCTTCTGTGTGAACTACCAGTCACGAAGCTCTATTAAAAAGTTTTTAAGTAACTGGTTACAGTTATTTAGCTCCATACTCATATTCAGGGGCAGTTATACAGATCTGCTTCTACGTTTTTATCATTTTCCACAGTTTATAATAACAGTGAAGAGGTAAAACCTCTAAAACAACACAGTGATAATTAGAGAATGACCCCAAAACACTGTTAAAGCTTCATGATGCGATGTCACAGGTAGAATTCCAGTTGGAAATTTCAAATGTAGAAATGGCATCAGTTTTCAGAAATCCCACCCCCCCCCCAAAAAAAAAAAAACAAACTGTACAGTCTTTTAGCCACCCAATGTATAGATGCATGGTGGATATTACAAATATGTAGTGCTGTGAAAATGTATATACCCCTCTATTATTCCTTGTTGGGCCCTATTTGAGCTGGATTAGTGTCACATGGAGAGGTGCTATCATTTGAAAGTGATAACTGGCAAGATCTGTGAGGTTAATACATTATGAATCTGCTATGTCTGTAGTTTTTACCAGTCTGCTAAGTAATAACTCCAGAGTGAATTACTTTCTATAATTCGCTGAACTCTCTCCTGTTTCAATTGACATCATATTAATGTAATAACAAAATTGGGCACTTGAACATGGCACCTTTTGAGCGACCTGAACACGAGGCTGACAGCTAACATGAAGCTTGATTTGACCACATTCATTAGATCTCAAGTTCATGACGAGAAATCCACCACTCTTTTTGTGATGGCTGAATAACGAGAACGAAAATGAAACATCTCCAAAGCTCATTACTCACCTCTCATAAGGCAACGTGTTTTCTGCCTTGATGGCGAAAGTTTCCCTTTCACAGCACACTGGCCAGTCACCAAAAGCATATGCACCATCATTTCAATTTGCCATTGCAGATGATTCAAATTTCATTTTCTTTTCTTTGCTACGAAACATAGTCAGTCTACAGAAAGAGAAGGCAATCTTAACAGCTTCAGTGAAAGAAAGAGAATACATTGTTACTCCCTAAAGAGATGGTTTTACAATAAATTTATTGCAATAAAAAGGTTATAAAATAATGCAAACTTTTTTTGTTGTTGTTTTACCATTTTTTTTGTTAGGATTTTGCAATAAAAGACTTAATTTAGGATTCCTGTGTTCATTTACATTGTTGCTAGATTATGGTTTGATTATGGTATGATTTCTTTTTTTTTTTTTCGCTATTATTTTTAATGTTATTCTTATATTTTCTATTTTTTTTCAACTTCTTTTTTTTTCTAAGATTATATTAAGATTATATTTGGTGAATGGAGGAACGGCAAAGTAAGAATTTCATCGTACAGTGTAACTGCCTGTTTCTGCTGTGCATACGACAATAAAACTCTTGAATGAATGAATGGTGATAAGTTATAATATGATAATGATAAGTGAAACTTTTTAAATCCCACAAATGGGGAAATTCCACCTCCGCATTTAACCCATCCGTGAAGTGAAACACCACATACACACTAGTGAATACACACACACTAGGGGGCAGTGAGCACACTTGCTCGGAGCGGTGGGCAGCCCTATCCACGGCACCCGGGGAGCAGTTGGGGGTTAGGTGTCTTGCTCAAGGACACCTCAGTCATGGACTGTCAGCCCTGGGGATCGAACCTCCAGCCCACCACTGCCCCAGCATGGCAGTGGCATCAACTTCCTCTTCAAGCACCGGTGATTTGGAAAGTCTTTTATTCTTCTTGTGTTTCTCTGTTGAAGTTGCAAAGTCTTACAAGTAGGTGCTGAGGGTATTTTACTGTTGGTATATAGTATGCATGATATAATTATAATCCATGTGTTTATTGTTTGTCTTGACAGCTTTGCACTGCTATGTTAGCTCCTTGGCTAACCACCTCCATGACACCAGCTGTGCCAGTTATCTACATTTTTTAGTACAAATCTTTGGGCCCAATGCTTAATATTTGTGTCATAGATGTTTATGGTTTGCTTGCTAACAGCACCAACATGGTGGCTTCTTTCTTTGCCAGTCCGCTCAGCCAGTCTCAGTCACACTGTAGAAAAGTCTAGAGTGACTTTTTCACTGGCTTTTGTGAATTTTGCATTTGTTTATTTGACGACGCCACTTTTGCTTGAGTCATTAATTTAATTGAAATATCAATACTTTTACTTCAGTGTAGTTTTAGGCCGCTCTATCTCTTCTGATATTGACTGTACTTTACCCCAAGCAAGCTTCAGCAAAAATAATGGAATTATAATTCAGGTGCAATAAAAGGCTGCGGGTTCATTCTTAGCATTCTATGACCATCTTTCTATGTACCTGTAGCTTACAGTTTGGATATGACATTGAACCCAGTCATCATAAATGCAATCAATGACACTTCATTTAAGACTACCTACATAGGCACCCACATAAGCAGTGAATAACATATGTAAAGCAATGCTTGAATATGTATTTATAAAATATTATTAAACAGCACCAGTAATTATAAGGTGACATAAATGGCTTATATTGTAGTGACATTGTCTTGAAACAAGGAGCCTTAATTAACAATCTCTGCCTTATAAATTCCATTATTTGGGAATGGAGCTTCATAACAGTGACATAAATGAAACAAATGGCAATGTTTAGTTTAAGGGCCTTTAAGTCAGTGCAATACCATTTACTTCATAAACCATTTTATGTCATCCTGCAATTACTGGCAAAAACTGTTCATGTCTACTCAAGTATGGCTTTATAAATGTGTTGTTCAGTGCATATGCATGTGTTATAAACTTCCCATGAAGTCATTCCTCAAATAAAGCATTAGCGGCTGTATTACACTGTACTTTGCACAGATTTCACAGCATAGCAACTGTTTCTTCATCTGAAGAGCCCTTAGGGATCCCATTAAGAATGCCTCGACTCATTCTACAAGCTAAATCCTCAATCAGCTGCCCTACTTATGTGAAATCGAGCTCTTGCTTATCGTAATTACAGCTTCCGTCATAACAAGGGCCAAAATGTTTATACAGATATGGAGGGATTAATGGCTTGAAGTTTGCTATGATATTGTTCCCTCTTAGGATGTGGTTACACATCCGGAACAAAAATATATATATATATACTTCTGGACTTGAATCATGCGCAGAAATTCAATAGCAAGTCATTGTTTTAATCCCTTCATAATTATTTAAACACAGACGCAAATAAGCACGGCTGCACACACAGTGAAGCATTCGTCTCATCAAACTCATCAGCTATTCGTTTTAAAATGCCATGGTGGGAGGACTTGGTAAAGCCATAAGGCGAGCTCAGTTGCATGCATTACATAGACTCGACTAAAGCCCTCCATAAGTTTCAAAGGCCTTACATTTAAATGAATTGAGTTATGAAAGTGTATAGTCTTCAGTTGTTGACCACTTCAGTCAAGCACATGATCTATTTGTTTAAAAAGCTGTGGCAAGGACACAACGGAAGCCATCTAGAAGCATTCAGACTTGTGCAATAAAGTGAAAGAGTTATATATCGTTGCTGTCGGAAGAAAACCTTGTATCTCCAAAATGGTAACTTTACAGGAGAAGGAAAAAACCTACTTTACTTTTAATGCAAGTCAATGGAACCAGACGTCTTTCCAAGTTGTTTTGGGCTGTTTCTTTGAGTCTGTTCATCATGAAATTTACATACATTGTAAAAGGCCATGAGTGGTTTCAAATTCTGTCAAAAACTGAAAAATGTCAAAAATGGAGATACGAGGTTTTCTTCTGACAACAGCGATATGTACCTGTGGCCATCCTGAGAGCTGAGGGCATGAATCATGCCCTCTGTTCATCTGTTCATCTAGTTATGGGATTGACAGTGTGGTAGTACTAGAGTTTAAGAGTTATCTTAATCTTAAGACCAGATCTCTCAACCTCATTTGGTCTCTGGGTAAGGTGCAAAAGGATTTAAACATGAAACCAGAATAAAGCAGTGCTTTCTCTGCATGAAACCTTTGGAACTTGCGGTTTACACAAAGGACCACAAAAGCTTCTGTGTGTCACGCATCCCTCAGGCTCAGAGGCATCTAGGGACTCCATTTCCCAGAATCCCCAGGAGATCACTTGATTCTCAGCCCTCCATCTCGCTCCAATCACCACTCTCTGTCTCCTGAATACTAACTTGTTACACCTGTTTTCCTGAGATTAGCTTAGTATAAAGCCTGGGCTTTTAGACTAGAGACGTGCAAGGTATTGCTACTTGTTACAAGAGCTACTGAGCTGTATTCATCTGACTATTGTGATTTTTCTGGTTTTGACTCTGTTTTGACTTTTGCCTCTTTTGCCTTTGCCCTTTGGACTTCGTTTTGCTGACAGGCTTGTCCTTTTGTGTCTTTTGTCTTTGTTGGATTCGACCATTGCCTGTTCTGTGACCACATTTTTGGATTATGACTCTTACACTAAAGCCTCCTTTTCTCTTTTTAACCGTGAGCATCTGAGATATTCTGCCTCATTACACAGCGGAACGTAACTGATCAGATTTTTTTTTTGACTCACCTAATGAGGCTGATTTGGTAACTACTGGAAGTGCTGGATGTCAGGCCAAAAAGAGTTGTGGCTCAGTTTGACAGGTTAGATACCTATTCACTCACATTTGGTCTCCAAGTGAGGGTGCTGGGTTTTAAATATTCAATCGAAAAGATCCCTGAGGAAAAAGCATCGAGCGGTAGTTACTCGTTTTCAGTTCTCTTAAATGTGAAGCCCAAAGCTACATATTCACTACTGTATTACCTTTATTTTGGTTTTACTTGCACTCAAAATATAAATGTAACTAGCAATAACATACAATAAGAACAAATGTTTATTTAAAACATTCAAATATTGTGTTTAATATAGGTTCGTTTTACTAGGTGATAATTCTGAAAGAGTTGCGTCCAGCTATAATGCAAAGTTTCACTATGTTTCATTTGAGATTCATGTGTGTGTGTGTGTGTGTGTGTGTGTGTGTGTGTGTGTGTGTGTGTGTCACTGCTGTCAGATCAAAACCTTGTAATTCCAAAATCGTAACTTTACAGGAGAAGGAAAAATAATCTACTTTACTTTTAATCACATTTCATTTTTAGTCAATGTAAACAGACTTATTTCCATGTCATTTTGGGCTGTTTCTTTTGGTCTATTCATCATGAAATTTACACACAATGTATATATATATATATATATATATATATATATATATATGTATATGTATGTATATGTGTGTATGTATATATGTGTGTGTGTGTGTGTGTGTGTGTGTGTGTATATATTGCTGTTGTCAGAAGAAAACATCTTTTTTGACATTTTTCAGTTTTTGGCATAATTTGAGTTTTAATTTTTGAATCATATTAATTTGAAAATACCTGTTGTCCTTCACATTGTGTGTAAAGTTCATGATGAATGGACCAAAAGAAAAGACCAAAAACGCCTGGTTCCATTGACTTACATTAAAAGTAGAGTAGGTTTTTTCATTCTCCTGTAAAGTTACCATTTTGGACATACAAGGTTTTCTCCTGAAAACAGTGTGAGAGAGATATATATGGGCGGTACGGTGGTGTGGTGGGTAGCGCTGTCGCCTCACAGCGAGGAGGGCCTGGGTTTGATCCCCCAGCCGGGTTATCAGGGTCCTCTCTGTGTGGAGTTTGCATGTTCTCCCTGTGTCTGCGTGGGTTTCCTCCAGGTTCTCTGGTTTCCTCCCACAGTCCAAAAACATGCAGTCAGGCCAATTGGACATGCTAAATTACCTGTGGGTGTGAGTGACTGTCTGTGTCTGTCCTGCGATGGACTGGTGACCTGGATGGATGTATGTATGTATATATATATATATATATATATATATATATATATATATATATATATATATATATCACTGACCACAGAACCACTACTGGCTGGACCAGTAGTTGGGGGACCAATGCTACATACACTGTTCAGAATGGTTATATTGAGAATGGTAACTAATAATATCTGAGCACCAATACCTTTCACCTTAATCTGTTTTTAGACTATTTTAATAACGGTCTGTCACTACATACCATGCTAATGAAACAATTTGTGGCTGGTTGAACATGCCAGTCAAAGGGCCTCTTCCTTTCAAATTAGACAACTCTTGGCCACGTTGCGCAATGAAACCCACCAGATTATTTTACATAATCAAAAGTCTGGCTTGACAGACCTAAGCTCTATTTGGACCGGATTAGTTTTACATGAGGAGGTGGGAAAATGTCATTTTACCAGCATTTTTCAGTGATTTAAGTCCTGTTTGAATGTAAGTAAGTAAGTAAAACTTTATTTATATAGCACTTTTCCAGGGTGACTCACAAAGTGCTTTACAAAATACTTACAAATAAAATACAAGACAAGATCATTATGATCATATACTCAAATAAGTAAAACACACAGTGTAAATACTCAAATGCACACCGACTTATAAAGCACATTGATCAAAAACTGTTAAAAGCAAGAGAATAATTATAACTACTTAAACGTTTTTTAAAAACCTCGATTGAATCAGAGAGTCTGACATCAGTAGGAAGATTATTTCACAATTTGGGGGCATAAACTGCAAAAGCCTGGTCCCCCTTAGACTTTAAGTTAGTACAAGGAACAGTTAATAACCCCAGATTTGAAGACCTTAAAGTTCTCACACTATGAAGAGGACATAAGAGCTCAGTGATGTATGATGGAGCCCCGTTATGAACAGCCTGATAAGTAAGCATTAAAATTTGAAAATCAATTCTGTAGCTTACAGGCAACCAGAGTAGAGCAGCCAATACTGGTGTAATATGTTCCCTACGCTTTGTCCTAGTGAGAAGATGAGCAGCTGCATTTTGAACAAGCTGTAGACAAGCCACCTCTCTCTGACTCAGACAAGTAAATAAGGCATTGCAGTCGTCCAAACAGGTAGACACAAAAGCATGAATAATTTTTTTCAATGTCAGAAAAGGGCAGGAAACTTCTAACTTTACTAATATTTCTAAGTTGAAAAAAGCAGGATTGAAGAACCTTCTTGATGTGTAAGGAGAAACTGAGGTGGGAGTCAAAAGTCACACACATTTTTCACAAAGGGCTTTGCCTTTAAACCAACACAATCAATAGCTAACTGCACCTTTTTGGGCATTTCCTCAGAGCCCACAATTAAAACCTCTGTCTTTTCATCATTTAGTTTAAGAAAATTTTGAGACATCCAGGTTTTAATAGCAGTCAGACAGTTAGTAAGACTAGCCAATCTACCAGTGTCATTTCATTTGACAGATAGATATATGTGTATCAGCATAAAAATGGAAAGAAACATTAAAACTTTGAATAAGGTCACCTAAAGGGAGCATATATAAAGAATAAAAGTGGACCCAAGATAGACCCTTGAGGCACCCCACTGCTGAGAGATGCAGGGGCAGACATCATGTCACCCACAGACACCAAAAATGACCTGATACATAAGAATAAAACCATTTTAGTGCTGTCCCAGAAATTCCAGCCTATTGACTCAAACTTTCCAATAAAATACCATAATCAGTCGTATCAAAAGCTGCGCTAATGTCCAAAAGATTTAAAAGTGATACCTCACCAGCATCAGCATGCATTAAAAGATCATTTACGACTCTCAGAAGAGCAATCTGAGTGCTATGTTTTGGGCCAAAGCCAGATTGAAATTTTTCCAGAATGGCATGGTCTTTAAAAAACTGCATAAGTTGAACTGAGACTGTCTTTTCCAAGATCTTAGAAATAAAAGGTAATTTAGAGATAGGTCTAAAATTATTACAGTTTGATGAATCAAGATTTGATTTCTTAAGAAGTGACAACACAAGCTTGTTTAAAAAAAGTCAGGAAGACAACTGAAGTAAGAGATGCATTTGTAATACACAATAAGCAAGTAGCAACAGACAACAAGACCTTTTTCAAAAATCTTAAGGCATAACATCGAAAGGGGAAGAGGAAGGACGCAAACCTAGCACAACAGAGACTAAAGCCTCCAGAGAAATTGGTTCAAATTGATGAAAAAGAACCATATTACAAGGAGGAAGGGAAATCATTGAACTACTTGGTGGCAAAACAATACTAGCTCTTAAGTCACTGACCTTATCTATAAAAACAAATAGAAAAGAGGCCCCATTTATCAACTGGTCAATGGTGGAGAACAAAAGTCTAGAATTATGCTTATTAGCAGCAGTCAAGTTTTTAAAATAAGCTCTTCTCTCATCTTTAACACGTATATTAAAAACAATTAGAAGGTCTTTTAAATAAAGCTAATGAACTTGCGATTTCAATTTTTTTCCATCTACTCTCAGCTTGTCTATGTTTTTTCTTCAGAGTTATGATTTCCTCATTTAACCATGGGGAAGGATTTATCATAGATTTAACTCAATAGCGCAATCTCATCTAACACAGTAGTGCATAAATCATTAAATCATTACTGACCAAGTCATTCACCTGATTACAGGGAGTCATAGAATTATATATCTTAGAAAAAAGACGGGTAAAAGTATCATTATTTTAAAAATGTGAGCAAATAATACACTTAGATTTTATGACAGGAGCCTGGAGCTCAGCATCAAACAGAATACTGCTGTGATCTGACACTATAGAGTCTTCCATGCGAACAGAGTGGACAGTCAGACCCAAAGTAAAAACCAAATCTAACATATGCCCTTTAACATGGGTAGGGCCAACAACATGCTGGCAAAAATGAAAAGATTCTGTGATGCTTGATAAATGAGAAGCAAGCACATTTGCATTGTTGTCTACATGTACATTAAAATCACCATCAAAATTAAGAACAAGCTCCGACAATAAGTCAGCTAACTCGTTTAAAAATGCACTGTTTGGTTTAGGAGGGCGGTAAACAATAATACACAATACCGGGTCTGCATACATAATTTTAAATGCCAGAATTTCAAAACTTGAAAATTGTCCAGGGCAGCATGGTTGCACGGTGGGTAACGCTGTCGCCTCACAGCAAGGAGGGCCTGGGTTCGAGTCCCTGGCCGGGCGAACGGGGTCCTCTCTGTGTGGAATTTGCATGTTCTCCCCGTGTCTGCGTGGGTTTCCTCCAGGTTCTCCTGTTTCCTCCCACAGTCCAAAGACATGCAGTCAGGCCAACTGGACATGCTAAATTGCCCCTGAGTGTGAGTGAGTGAGTGAGTGACTGTCTGTCTGCCCTGCGATGGACTGGCGACCCTTCCGCCTGATGACCACTGGGATAGGCTCCAGCACCCCCCCCACATGAATGGATGGATAGAAAATTGTCCAAAACTGAGCTGAGAACATTTTCTACTATTTCTATATACTGCAGCAACACCGCCACCCTGACCACAGGTTCATGGAGACATACTGATAATCCTGTGGACACAGTTCAACAAGCTGGTGATGTTCTCCTACTTTAAAAAGTCTAGATCTATAAAAAGTCTAGTTCTTGGGAAGATATTCATTTATAACAAATGTTTTATTAGATAAAGACCTTATATTTAGTAAGGCCAGTTTACAGAGTCTATCTTCCTTTTTTTGGGAACGTGAAATGATGTGAAGATTCGCAGGGTTTACACTCCTACGTTTAACAGCGAGTTTCTCTGATTTAAAGTCTTTGGAATCGTGTACATCCATACAAGCCTATCCAGCAACCTGGAGCTCCACCAGCTAAGTCAACAATGCGAAGCCACACATACCGGTCATCCCATGAGTGTGGTGCGATGTGATAGCGTTCAAGGCCCTCTGCCTCGACTGAGATACACACTCCAGCCGGAATCATCGGACCACCCAGCAGCCTCTTTAGTCGCACGAGAACACCAGCTCTCCTGCCACGCTTCCTTCTGCGCCAACGCCGACAGCCTGCAATCCGCCCACCGCAGGAAAACTCACAGTTTGCCAGAAACCCCAGTAACACCAGAGGACGACGAATGTGATTAAACTCTGCTCCAAGATTAAACTTGGGGTCAGGCGTAACAAAAGATCCAATGTGCAGTAATGTCTCCTTATCATAAACATAAACGGTGTGTGCGTGAGTAAATAATGATAAAAGTAAAACAGTCATAAAAAACACAGGTAAGAGCACACCTGAGACGTCGCCACACAATGGCGCCATCCTGAATGAGCCATGTCAGTTCATTTTACAGACTCAACACTCCCCTGCCAGTAAAGATCCCAGTGCATTTAGCCTTCTGTTAAATGAGTAGTGAAAATAACCCCAGGTTATATTAATCCTGTACGAATCGACGTGTCAGTATTCTGTGGAAAAGGAGAATTGAGGCGGAACAGAAAAATGTTCGTTTGGCAATGCTAATGACACAGTGCATTCACTTAGGACAGCCAGACAGATAGTTAGAGCAAATGAAACGATGGCCAAATTAAAAGTTTTAACGTTATTTGAACTCTTCGGGAATTAATGCAGTGCATAAACTGAGTAGACCCTCACTTATCTGTTTCTGTTTTTTTTTAACCAAGATTTTTTATCCAGTACAAAGTGGCATTCCCGCACCACCCCATGTAAAAGTAATCCCATGTGATTAGGCTTAAGTAGTGTATTGTCCACGTCATAGTGAGAGTATAATGTAGGGGAACCTCATAACATGTCTAGTAAGTGGAAGAGTGAAAGAACTAAGGTGTGGGATTATATATGCTAATTGCATTGTTTTTATATCATGAATTCAATATTTAACCCTATTTATCATGTTTACTCAGTCTTGCCTCTATACATTGCTACCATTTAATAAAAATCCCATTTTCGTACATGAGTGGATAAAATATCATGTGATGTACTTGTATTTATTACTTAGAATAAATCAAATCAAATCTAATTTATTTGTGGCACTTTTTACAATGGATGTGGTCACAAAGCAGCTTCACAGAATTCCAGGAAAGACAAAGTTTTAACAAGAATGTAAAAACCGCCCCGGTGGGCAAGCCAGGGGCAACAGTGGCAAGGAAAAACTCCCTCAGAACTGAGGAAGAAACCTTGGGAGGAACCAGGCTCACCAGGGGGGACCCGTCCTCCGCTGGTCAAACTACCTACAAGTGACTATACTACTAATATTAGTAGCAGTAGTATTAGTAGTAGTAATAGCTGGGAGTCTATGAAAACATCAGTGTAGGGTGGGCAGTTAGTCCAAGGTAGGTGGCGGTAGCTGGGGCGTGGGCAGTTGGTCTGTAACAGGTAGCAGGAGGGCTCGACAGTCAGTCGTCCTTCAGTGTCCGGCCGGACATGTGACAATAACCCAGTAACATTGTATTATTGAACGCATTATTGAAAGATGGATTTGAACACATGAGCGACTAGGTTTAAGCCTGGACTACAGCAGATGGTTTGAGGGATCAAACTAGGAAAATGTACTAATGTTTTGAATGTGTTAAATAATCACATTAACATGTCATCAACGTGTTAACTTTGATAGCTCATATAAACTATATGGACAAAAGGATTGGGTGCCTACACATTACACATACAGGAGCTTTTATGAAGTTCCATTCTAAATCTATAGGCATTAATATGGAGTCGGTCCCCCTTTGCAGCTAAAAGAGCTTCCATTCTGCTGGAAAGCTTTCTACAAGATTTTGGAGAGTGTCTGTGGGAATTTTTGCCTGTTCATCCAGAGGAGCATTTATATGATCAGACACTAACATTGGGCAATTAGGTCTGGCTCAGAAGCACCACTCCAGTTCATCCCAAAGGTGTTCGATGGGGTTGAGGTCAGGGCTCTGTGGGGGCCAGTCAAGTTCTTACACACCAAATTCACCCAGCCATGACTTAATTGACCTTGTTTTGTGCACTGGGGCTCAATCATGCTGGAACAGAAAATGTTCTTTCCCAAACCTTTCCCACAAAGTTGGAGGCATACAGTTGTCCAAAATGTCTTGGTTTGCTGAAGCATAAAGATTTTTCTTCACTGTTACAAAGGTCCTAGGCCAACCCCTGAAAAACAACCCCATAGCATTATCCCTCCTCCACCAAACTTTACAGCACAAGTACTTTTATCCATATAGTGTATATATAACATCTTGTCACTGTCCAAACAAAAGAAGTATCTCCATTCCTTGCAAATTGGACATTTCTAGTAATTTGAACATCAGCTGAGCAGCTATGAGCAGCTTTCCTTTACATTGTGTGAAAGGTTTACAATAAATGGACCAATACCATCATTCCAAAATTGTTTAGAATAAAATCTCTTTATATTATATTAAAAAGCAAAGACCATTTTTTTGCCCTGTCTGCTTAAACTACTATTTTGGATATACTTTTTTTTTTTTTTTTCTGTAAACAAGTAGATTAGATGTGGAACACGTGGCATTGTGCTCTCCCTGGAAACCACTACAAAAAAAGTAAACATATGCACTCATCATTAGCTAGTGTTTCCCTGTCTGTCCATCCTTATTATCTCCGTTACTTTAGCTACACAGAATCTGGAGTGCCATCAGGCTACTTCAGAATCCCATCTCAGCAGCAGGCTGTCATTCCTTTCTCCTGTGCTTCGTTTAGATCAGAGCACTACCAGCCACTTCACCAAGCCCCTCAGACAGAGACTGCTCTCAGCTAATGGCCAGACCAATGGGCAGCAAGAACAGGAGGAAGCCAGGGTGAATTGAAATTCTAACCTAGCCTCAGGGTCATTGTTTGTTGGTGCCTGAATGTAATGACGGTATCTCACCCGCTGTGCAATAGTTATCGCACGAACACACTCCGGCACTCCTTATCGCTATTGTTTTTCCGGCATGGCTTCTAGCTGCCGTTGTGTCCCCATTACCACAGCTCTGGTGCTAGTCAGGAATTCAATCCTAAAAGTGATTTGAAAAGGCAGCTCCTCACATCACAGATTAAAAGCAGAGGAGACATTGTCTTAGGTGAGTCAGCTAGCTTAAGGCCTGTCTGTTTTAAGCCAAAGGTTGACTTTGACAAAGAGGACTGCAGGGATTTCTTGGTAGCAAGTACATGCACAATTTATTTTTAGGGGATATCTTAACAAAGGTTTCGCATTTAGAGGAACCATGTCTTCCATGTTCCCTGTAGTTTTTTTTCCCTATGGGGGGCATTGTGTGTGGTTTTAAGTATAAAACATGATTTATTTTTCCATAACCCTTCTCCAACATCTTTCGTTGCAAGGCTGTTTGTGTTACTGTGCTTCTATGACTTTTATATGTAAACAACTTCTGTTTTGATCTCTGTTCTGTTCCATCTTATTCAAAAAGCTGTCCATAACTTTAGTGTGAATGGGCAGAGCTAAACTGCTGCAGGCTGAATAGACAGCTTTAAATCACATCAGTAACACTGGCATGGTGGTGGTGTGTTAGTGTGTTCTGTGCTGGTCTGAGTGGATCAGACACAGCAGTGCTGCTGGAGTTTTTTTGAACACTGTGTCCACTCACTGTCCACTCCATTAGACACTCCTACCTTGTCAGTCCACCTTGTAGATGTAAAGTCAGAGACGACAGCTCATCTGCTGCACAGTTTGAGTTGGTCATCAGAATCAGAATCAGAATACTTTATTGATCCCAGAGGGAAATTGCAGACCTAATAATAAAATATTAGAAAGAAAAATAAAAGTTAACAAGAAAAATGAAAAACACGAAAGGGAGCTACTGTAACACATGCACGCTAAAGCATCCTCCACTCCTTCATCAGTGGTCACAGGACGCTGCCCGCAGGACGTTGTCCCTGGATATTTTTGGTTGGTGGACTACTCTCAGTCCAGCAGCGACACTGATGTGTTTAAAAACTCCAGCAGCACTGCTGTGTCTGATCCACTCAGACCAGCACAACACACACTACTATCACATCAGTGTTACTGCAGTGTTGAGAATGTTCTGCCATCCAAATAGCACCTGCTCTGTAAGGGTCCAAGGGGTCCTGATAACTGAAGAACAGGGTAAAAGGGGGTAACAGAGTATCAGAGAAACAGATGGACTACAGTCTGTAACTGTAGAACTACAAACGTCCCATTTAAGGTCCTGTGACCGCATCTCAGTTGTGCCAGGACTTTGACTAGATCACTCCAACATTTTGTTTCTTTGGAGCCATTCAGAGGAAGACCTGCTCTTGTGTTTCAGATCTTTGTCTTGCTGCCAGCTTCAGATCATCAAATCCCTTTCTGGATTTTCTGTTACACAATTATGGCAACCTGCCAAGGTCCTGATGCAGCAAAGCATCTCCACACCATTGCAGTACCACCTCTATGTTTTTATTGTGGAATGCTATATTAGCTTTAAATCGGATGTAACAGGACCACTCTTGTCCAAAAGGTTCCGCTTTTGACTCATCATTCCAGAAACCATCATTACACAATGTCTTCAATATTTTATCTTTTTGTTTTTTTTATTTATTTTCTACTTATTTATTTATTTTTGTGAGGCGAGGCTGCATTTTCCTTTTGAGTAGCAGAGGTTTTTTTCCTTGCAGGTCTCGTTGGATAATATTTTCTCCCAGATTCTTTCTAATGGTGGAATCATGAATGTGGACCTTGTCTGAGGCAAGCGGGGCCCCCAGCTCCTTGGGTGTTATCTGGGTTTCATTTGTGACTTTCTGCATGAGTCTACTACTCTATCTAATATTCATCCACTGTTCCACATTTTCCTCTTTTGAAGATGATGGTTCTCAATATGGTTTGCTGGATTCACAGAGGCTTAGAAATGACTCCGTACCCTTTCCTAGATTGTGCTGCCTATTGAGTTGAGTAAGAAAGCTGGGAAGGGGGATTACTCTTTCACACAGGCTTGGTTGGGTCATTCAAAACCTGTTTTCTCAGGTCTTTTTGTCAATTTAATCATCATTTTTTTGGAAGATCTGAATGAAATGTGAAAAAATATGCAAAAGTAGATAAATAGTTTTTCACAGCATTGTACCATTTTATTATTACACCAAACTCCTATTCAAACAAGACATGAAAGTAGTAAGGAAATGATTCATATGAGGAGGGAAGGATGTGTGGATTTAATAAAAATATTAAACAGTGTATATTAAAGAGACTTCCCTACACATTATATTGTGAGCTTGACATTTGACATCAACAGGTTTTATTATTTCCATTGATTTAAGATAACATTCATGTGCTGCCTATTCTGTCCTTTCCCGCTTAACAAATCTAGAAAATCTGGCAAACTTGCTCATAATATATGGAGCACAGGTAAGAGGGGTGACACTAGTAATTATAAATATGCGTCAAGGGAATTAAGCCACATAAATCTAATCTTGCCGTTGTGCAAATCCTGATTTTAATTTCAAATCACTCCTGGCAAGCCTTTTAAAGCGGAAGCTTTAAGTTATTAATTTTGCAGGGAGGGAAAAGCCAGATAAATTACAGATGAGCATAGATAGCCCTTCTTGAGCGGTTATGACCAACTTTTGCTCATCAAAGAGGCTTTGCCCGCTTATGTTCCTGGCCATTTGCATAGTGCAAACAAGGCTGCTGCATTGAGTTAAAGAAAAACAGCTTGGCAGCAGGAAGCTCCTTCTCACTGGCCAACTTTATTAACACAAAAATGGCAGATTCGGGCCATTTTGCATGTTAACGGGGTGTCCAATCTCGCCTGGCTGGCGGAAGCTTCGCCTCGGCTCACTCTTCCCAGTCAGGAGCCAATCAGAAGTCGGCGGTGTGTGCGTTGAAGACTTTGTGCTGAGAAGCCCCCCTCAACATCTGAGCGGATCGGAACCCTTGAACGCTTCGCGGGGTCTCCAGCATTGACGAGTGACATAAAGCGAATCGGGATAGGAATGGCTCTGAATAAACCAATTAGCCGGCTGGCATGCGGGCCCACAGGAAGCTGCAGGCTCACGTGGGGACACAGTGGGTACTGACGCCTGCCAAGAGGCGCTGAGGCAGGGGCCCGTGACGGGAATGCTAATGGAAGGTGATACAATACAGGTAATGAAGCATTCTGCAGGAGAGCCCAGCCAGGGCCTCAGCGGCAGGTGTTCCACAGAGAGAGAGAGAGAGAGATAGAGAGAGAGAGAGAGAGAGAGAGACACTCCAGTCAAGCCGTGGCACTAACACATGCTTCTCATTTGCTGAGACGTGCTCCCCTTCGCTCTAATTAGGAGCCCTTCAATATTCATTTTGACGTTTGTGTGGCGCAAAGTGATGACATATAGACGCATACAAACAACGCAAATTAGCTGCTAGCATCTTGCTTCCACTCAATAGCTCCTCTTTCCCCCCCTCTTTAAAGCATAGCCTTCACGCTGCTGTCATTTCCTCAACCGTGTCGGTCCTCGTCATGCAAAATCTCACTGCTCTTGTTCCCAGATGGCGAAGCCAAAAGCTGAATGCAAGCAGCGTTTTTTCTTACTTCTCTCCAGACTTCGTTACGAAGTGAAGATTCATATGTAAATATGGAATCTTTCATCTGATTTCAAAGAGACGGGGTTAAGAGCCGAAGACAGCGTGCCTTAATGAGTATGTTTACTTCCCTCCCTCCTCCACCATAAAGGCATAGGCCGTGGAAACCAGCCAGCAAGGAGTCCTCATGAAATAATAGAGGGAATTATCTCCTGCAGTTCTTGTGCATTTTGATTAGGGATAATCCTTGCAGCGGGGTTTCAGCCAAGCAAATAAAGTGTACATGTGATCAGGTTCCACATAACTGACAATACACTTTTGAGACAGCTCTTCTATGCTAGATGGTCCTTAAGTGTGAATTACTCTGATGCAAAGCTTTCTAATAAACTTTATTACTTGTAATTATGCTAACAAGATCAGTCAGTGGGGAATGGATGGATATGTGCTCATGTATAAGGCAGTCAGAATTGGGCCAGGATGTTCTGATTATGTGGAGGTTTTGTGGCAAGAGCAAAAAAACTAATACCCCTCTTCACATAGAAAGATGGATAACCACATACATTAGCAGAGAAATCATTCCACTTGTGCCGCTTTCCTTCCTGATTTGAAAAAGAGGGCATGAGGTGCACTGCATGCAATTGACCAATGGCAGTCAAGTGGTTTGCAATCATCTTGAAAAAGAAGTTGGATGTAGAATTTGTTATACAATGTCCAGGAGAAATACTTCAAGGAAACCATGTTTGCAAAGGATTCCAGACACTACCAGTCTTTAAGTCACAGATCTCATTAACGTAATAGAGCTAAACTATATTACTGTGCTCCAATTAACTAAGATTAAGATTAAGTGACCCTTATTAGTCCCACAATGGGGAAATTTCACCTCCACATTTAACCCATTGTTGCAGTGTAACTACATACACACTCATGAACACACACACTAGAGGGCAGTGAGCACACTTGCCCAGAACGGTGGGCAGCCCTATCCACAGCGTCCAGGAGCAATTGGGGGTTAGGTGCATTGCTCGAGGGCACTTCTGTCACATACTGTTGGCTCAGAGGATTGTGACCTTCCAGTCACAAGACTGGTTCCCTAACCTCCAGCCCATGACCTTCCCCCCATTAATAGCCATTTGCAAGTATAAGATAGTAGTTACCTGGGATAATGCAGTTTTAATGATTAGTGGGTTCAGTGAAAACTCTAATTTACAGAAATGCCAACTTGCTAACAAACACAAGAAGTCAATAGTCACCCAAATCCTTTCTTAAGCACATCCCCAAAACTTATCTAAATCTACATCCAGGTCCTCTTTAAGCTCCTACAGACTTGTTGGTGTGATTTAGAACATTAAATGACTTGGTCTGAGCTATGAGGGTGAAATGTGTAGCTGATTGCTGTGGACAGCCAATTTAGACACAGATGTTGGGCTAATTTCTGACTTCTCCACATAAACCACTGCACACACATCACACAGGCATATGGATGCAAGATTCTATTTGCAATTTCTAAATATATGCATTTACAGTCAGGTAATTCTAAGTTAACAAGGTACGATACTGTAAAAGAAATGCAAACGTAATCTGTAGCATCAATACGTCTGTGTGACGTCGGATTCTGTGGCAGGCTTGTATTTCAACTCCACATCTTTTGTCTAAAACAGGTGCCTATATCTTTTAGCTACAGGTTCTGTTCATTTTTATAGCTCACAGTGAGCCAGTGTGTCCTAAACAACACTGATAAGCTTGCGCTACCTTAATAAAGACCTGCGTGCGGTTTGAGAGGGTTGAGAAGTGACTGGGATGTGCTTATGGAAAAGATTTGAGTGGCTTTTGACTTCTGGTGTTTACTACCAACATTAGACTTGTAGCTCCAGCGCTAACCTAAAGAAGCAATATTCAGACACCAAACATGTCTTGGCTGATCATCTATAACTGGAACTACAATTGGAAAATTGTGTCAATTTGATTTTTTCATGTTAATTTGAACCACCGCTGTAAATACACCAGCAAGACATATCAGAAAGAATTGGATATTAAGGCTACAGTCTTTAAAAAAAAGATGCCCTAAAGGGTTCTTTGAGTGATGTCACAGAAGAACTACTTTCATGATCATCATCATCATCATCGTCAGCAGGTGGGAGAGCAGAGAATCCCAGACAACCCGCCCGAATCACCTCACCTGATTCCTCTCAGTGTGGAGGAGTAGCAGCTCTACTCCAAGCTCCTCGCAGATGACCGAGCTCCTCACCCTATCAAGTAAAGTGTAGCCACCACCGGGGGAGACAGCTCATTTCTGCCGCTTGTATTTGCAATCTCATTCTTTCGGTCATTACCCACAGCTCATGACCATAGGTGAGGGTTGGAATGTAAACCAACCAGTAAACAAAGGCCTTCGCCTTATGGCTCTTCACCACTACAGTCCGGTACAGTGACCACATTACTGCGGCCGCTTGTCCCAGCCTGCGGCCAATCTCACAATCCCTCTTCCCATCATTCGTGAACAAGACCCCAAGTTACTTAAACTCCTCTACTTGGGGCAAGTTCTTTCCCCTTACCTGGAGTGGGCATGACATCGTTTTCCGGGCTTGGACCATGGACTCAGAACCACTTTTGGCTCCCTAAAGAACCACTTGTCAGTGTGAAGGACCTTTCAATGGTTTAAAGAACCTTCACATAATGTAATAGGTTCTATATCAGGGCTGACCAAATGAGGCATTTATGAAACAAAATGTTGTGTAATGTCGTTTTCTTTATTATACCATTTCAAGGGTTCTTCTACGGACATTTATGTTATGTTCAGGTTCTTTAAACTTAAATGGTTCTTCACATTCAAATCTCATTTACGCGAAATAAATAAATATTCTCTGAAGAACCATCTATTTAAAGGTTCTTTGTGGAATCAAACGTGGTTCTTCTGTGGCACAAAGATAAGATTGCAAAAAGACCTCTTAACCTGTAACGTAGGAAATGACAGCGTAATGAACCAATTATGTTTTCATTTTCAGTGAATTGTAAAATAGCTTTTAGGAAAATCATCATTCTAAGCCTTCTGGAAGTACCAGATACATCACTGTATATGAGTGGTAGTCTGACCAAGGCATTCTGGAAATGGAAACCAGAGGCAGCTCTATGCAGGGACACTTTACTGGAAAATGTTCATGTGAATGACTCTTAGTTAGCACTAACATACTGCTATAGTCCCATAGGTGTGCTGGCAGAAATGTATATTATTGCACAAGTGTTTTTTTTGTCTGCTCATTTTTGGCTGAGCTTTGACATTTATGACTCATACGTTATATGCTAATATATTACCTAGTTACTGATAGCCAACTGTTCATTTGTGGTGAGGGCAAAACAAGCATTTTCCAGAATGCAAGGTGCAGAATTTATGGAGAAAAAAAAGGGTTTTAGACTACACAGCGATATTCTCTCTGACTTTCAAATATTGATGTGAATGGGAGGCCAGAATTCCAAAAAGGCAAAGAAAACCTTTTCCCTCTCAACCTTCTCTTTTCAACCTTTGTTGTAAAATAAAAGAGCACAGAAGTGCAACTGGATAAAACAGATCGACAGACTGACATCATTTTCTCAGTGCTACACCTGGTCTTTGGATTTCCTGGTGTTTCCAATGAATCCTGAGAACATTTTGGCTTCTGAGATAAAGCTGGGTAATGCAATGTTCTGATTCGGAAGCTCATGTATTTTGGCAACAGAGAATGGATTCAGCATTCAATTTCACATGCAAATGTACTTAACCTGACAAATGAGCAAAACAAACGTTCCATATTAATTCAGGGTTTTAAAAAAAACAACAAAACAAGACAGGGGGACATTGCATTTTAAGGAGGTTTATTAAGGTGTCGTTCTTTGTTCGTTCCGAGATGAGATACTTCTAAACGTAATTCACTGTCTTGAGCTTCATTCATAATGATCCACATTAGAATTTAGAACCTGTGGAATTAGACCTACACGTTTAACCCATTTGTGCAGTGAAACACCCACATGCATGTACACTAGTGAACACACACACTAGGGGGTAGTGAGCACACTTGCCCGGAGCGGTGGGCAGCCCTATCCACGGCAACTGGGGTTTAGGTGCCTTGCTCAAGGGCACTTCAGTCATGGACTGTCAGCAGAAGGGATCGAACCGGTGACCTTCTGGTCACAGGGCTGGTTCCCTAACCTTTAACGCACAACTGCCCATACAAGCACATGCTTATTTGAAAATCTCCAAAATTTACATTGTTAGTTGTAACAAAGACCAAGTCCGCTATTATGAATGAATTAATCACATAAATTAATAGCCTAGACCTACTTCAGATCTCACAGCATCAAGTGATGTCAAGAGTTTATTATAAATAGAGTCTAACAAGTCACTAATGTTTACATATTTGTTCCATATTCTAAAGTGGAGTTATCAATATTTAGAGGCTACAAAGTGCTAAACAAGTTTCCAGTAAGTCAATTTGCATCTTATTTTTTAAAGTAAAGACAATTTCATGATTTTGGTAGGCAAGAATATAACAAGCTCAGAATACCTAGTTAGGTTGAACCCATTTTAACAATCAACTCTTCTATGGAAACATTTTGACTTGCTTTTTTCAGTGAAAATATTAGGAAAAAGTACTGAATTTGTGATGGAAAATGACTTATTGAAAAGCTAACACTTTAGCCTGCATAATATACCTAGAACCTTTCAGAGTACTGGTATAAACACTCCTAAAAGAGATGCATCTTCTGGGGTTCTTTAGTAAAGCCAAGGTTTCTACAGTGCTCTCCACAAACGTTGGCACCCCTGGTAATCAATGAGCTGTCATGAAATGAGCTGTAAAATTATTCTTGATTACTTATTGTAATTATTATTGTAACTCCTGTCTGTAAAGCACTTTGAGCTGACACCGGCCTGATAAGTGATGTATGAATAAAATAATTATAATTATTATTATTGTTATTATTAATTTGTTCATTCATAATAATAGCAGAAATCTAACCTTTATTTCAGATGTAATGATTGAAAGAAAACAACTTCATCTTAAAGTCTTTTTTTTACTATGTGTGCCACAACTGTTAGCACCCCTATAAAAGAGAGTGAAATCTAACTGAAGTATAGTTCCATTCATATTTTATGCTTTTAAGCACACCTTAGTGATTAGGGACACTTAAATAGCCAATCATTTCTTCCTGTTTCACTAGGAAATACACATGAGATAAAACACCAAGTCCAAATTCCCTCAGTCAACCACTGTCATGAGAAAGATTCAAAATGATCAGGACAATAATTAAGAAGCTTGAACAAATGGAGATGTTAAGAAACTGTCGGGAAGTGGATGTGTGTCTATACTAACATATGGACCCTACGGACAGTGAGGAGGATGGTTTGAGTGGACAAAGAATCTGCAAGGATCACAGATAGTGAATTATAGACATTAGTTAGGTCTGGGGGCCACAATGACCATGATCAAAAATCACTTTATTTAACCACAAGTTGTTTTAGGGAGGCGGGGGATGGGATTTTGAGATGGCAGAGGTGGTGAGTTTGACATGGACATGATAGGTATGCAGGAAAGCATCCCACCCCCACAGTGAGGTATGGTGGTGGATCAGTGATGGTGTGGGGCTCTTTTTCTTACAAAAGCTCAACAATTTATTCAGGTACATGCTGCCACAGACTCTATGAATTATCAGCAGGAATAAAGGCAAAACCTGCCTGCTTCCACAAGGAAGCTTAAACGGGCCTATAGGTGGACAAGGATCCAAAGCATGCCTCAAAATCAACACAAAAATGACTCACTAACCACAGAATCCAGGCTCCTGACCACAGAAAACCTGGGGGATGAGCTGAAGAGGAGAGTGTGGACCTTGGAATCTGAAGGTTCTGGAGAGATTCTGTATTCAGGAGTGCTCACAGATTCTTTGCCATGTGTTCCCCAAACTCATTAAGCATAGGGGAAGCTCCACATCTGTTATCTTTGCAAAGGGAGGCAGCACAAAGCATTAAAAAAAAGGATGTCAATAATTGTGGCACACACAGATTTCCGAAAAAAAAAAAATTATTTCCTGATAAGCAAATATTGTATTTATAAAAAAGGGTAAGATTCTGTTAATAATTTGAACGAAAGATCAAAATAAACAGCAACAAATTATTTTTATTATTTTGAAATATTGCCAATATTTGTGGGGAGCACTGTATGCAGACCTATGAACGCAAAAAGAATGATTTTTATGCTTAAAGGGTTTTTTTGTAGCATGAAATGGTTCTTCAGATTGATGGAGAATGAGTTGTATGCGGTTCTATATAGGAACTTTTTGACACTGGCTCAATATTGCACTAAAAAGGGATGTTCTATTCTTGCAATCTTGACATCATAACGATAGAAGAACCTTTTTAATGCTACATAGAACCATATACAGCACATTCTCCATCAGTTTGAAGAACCATTTCCCAATGCAATAAACCCTTTGTAGCATGTATGGCTCTTTCTATATAGAACCACTGTCATTACCATACATCAATAAGATATGAATTTAGATGATTACTTCATGTTCAATAATTTGCATAATCAAATATTACAACTTATCATGACAGACCAATTAATTACTAACACAGGTCATAATTAATAAAGCTTAATGGATCATGAATAAGCAATTTAGATGTGTCTGTGGGCTTTGCAAAGAACAGGACCCTCATAAACCTCTAATATGTGTTCCTTGAAATGTCCTAGAAATCCTGGTACAGTTCCCTTATTTAAAACCTCTCTGCAGTAATTGAGGCAATCCTGGATGTTCTGACAAGCCAGGCTGCTCGAAATGAGGCATCATATGCTTATACCAGATATATGAAAATATCTTCACCTTCAAGATGTTCTGAAGGTATTAGTGAGACATCACTAGTCACTTCCTACATGTGTAGCGAGGTGAACATGGTGCTTGGCCGGGGTGTTGGATTTCTAACTTCGCAGCTCCTGCCATCTGCCTGTGTTCTGAAGTGCTACTGAGAGCTCCATATGGACAAGGGACTCCGCCAAAAACAGGAAAAATCACGTTTTACACTTCAGTAGTATTCGGCAAATGAATCTGACACTGAAAAAGCCAAACGTACCCTCTTACATTTTAAATGAACAATGAATAAGCCACTCAACCAAGTAATTTCATTAATGACAGGGTTGGACGATCCAAGGTTTCCAAGTTTTGCATGCCGGCATTTCCAACAGTGATTTCTTTGTTGCTGTTAAGTGGATTATTTTGATTATTCCACCCCGCAGAAACGCTTTAATTCAGTAAACCGCCACCAACATCTGCGAAGTCTTGAGAGCACATCAGGTGTGGGCTAATCAGAGGTAAAATTACTGCTGGCATGTGTTTTGAGTGACGGTTCTGATCTGGAAACATCACGAGAATAATTACAGTGGCTAACGGGGAGAGATGATGGTGCATTAAGTCCAATCATGCATGGGTTTGGCAGGGGAAAGGCTGCCATATGTCATTTCGGTGCTTTCAAGGAGCATCAAAGCAATGTGTTAAGTTTCTCTAAAGTGGACTGCGGCAGTTAAGAGGCATTGCTGACTTTGCTCAGGCACATATAATCTGCTGCATGAGTGAAGCCAGGATGAAAGCTTGCTGGGAACTACAGTAGTGGAGTGGTGGGAAAGCTATTGGTGTCAAAACTATTTCGGGTTCCTGTGGGAACTGTGAAGCCGATGGATCGCGTATGGTACACGGTGGCGATGGAAGAAAACCAATGTTTGTCAACATGAAGTCCTAACACTTGTGTGGAAACCAGAACACGAACAGCCTATTAATGTTAGCACAAAGGTATTATGTAAAACATTCAATGCAACCAATCATTTAGAGGGCATATATTACATTATCAGATGTGGAATGTGCCCTCAGGGAGGTCATAATAAACCAGACAAAATCCCCCCGTGTCAAAGAGAAATTCATTTTAAAACAAAGAAAGATGGTTCGCTCTGACACAGCCTTAGATCAAATAACTGGCATCCTCATTAGACCTCATTCATATGTATTAATGAAGGGACTTTACTAAATTATTGAACTAAAGAACAAAAAAAATAAAAGAGAGAGATGAAAAGATTGTCAAAGATTAAAGGAGCATCTGCCCAATCAGCGCTGAATGCCTGCCATCCTGGGTGTTGATTCAATTAAGTTTAATTCAGATTTTCACTGTTAGGTCCCAGGTTGGCCAGGCAAGAGTAACGAGAATATGGTCACGATAACTTCATACATAGCATTCATTGATAACTACGTTGTTAAATGTTATTTAGCATGCGTGTGTTGACTGCATACATTTTAGTCAAATGAACCCAGAAGGAGTTTGTCCAACAATGATAAAATGTAGGCATCAATGAGTTTAGAAATTGCCTGTTTATGCTAATATATTTAAGCAAAATGGTAACTGGCGAATAAACCTGTGTTTCACACCTCCACACACATCAAAACAACAAAACCAACAGTCTTCACAGCAACATATGATTCAGTTCAAAGGGCTTAAAAGCCAAATTTGTGGTTCTATGCCTTTATTTATTTCTTTTATTTATATGTTTTTATTATATATTGCCGGGCCAGTATTCCTTGGCCACACCACCACCATCCCTTTTTCAGGCGACATAATTTTTTTTTATTATTATTTATTTATTTTTTCCCCACTATTACCGTCACAACTCATTGTTCTTTAGTGATCATACAAATGATGGCAGTCATGGGCTTGAAGTTCGATCCCCTGAGCTGATAGTATGTGACTGAAGTGCCCTTGAGCAAGCCACCTAACCCCCAACTGCTCCTCAGGCACTGCGGATAGGGCTGATCATCACCTGGGCAAGTGTGCTTACTGCCCCCTAGTGTGTGTGCATTCACCAGTGTGATGGGTTTAAATGCGGAGAGGAAATTTCCCCACTGTGGGACTAATAAGGGTCACTTAATATAAGATGTGGTACCACAAACACCCAACCTCCACCGACACACCCTGCTTTCAGTGAAAGAAAAAACATGGTGGTTCTATGGTTCTATTCTAACATCAGTCTGACAAATGTGAAGCCGCACCTGACAGATCTAGGGAATATCTCATTAGCCACCCAACCTCCAGCTTACTTTGTTCGCTCTAACCCTAGATTCCTTAGCACTGGATCATGTTTTAACTATTTATGGTATTTGACATATGCAAGGGCACCGGTAATACCCACTATGCTATATCAACCAGGCCATACTGTTATAGCAGCTTATGCTCCAGGACAGGTTAAATATGGGGTTTCAGCTGATAAGCAGCTCTTGGATCTATCAGAATGCGTTTCCTACCAATCAGGTACAGCCTTCTGATAGAAATGAGCCTCTTATGGTTACTTTTTCTGTGTGCAGTCATGTGATACATAGTGCTTTTTGAAACAAATCAAATCAATTTACTTAGACATCAAGACCATTAAGCAATTACTACTGTAATCAACACTAATGTGGTGGCAGCGGTGATCATGTCGCTTTTATCATTATAAATGCTAATATTTACAAATCATAGCCACAAGATTGGTGTTCCTGTTTCACGCTGTTGGTTGTTCAGCTGGGTTTATATCTGTTAACTGTTAACAAGTTAACCACAGCTATTTTCAGATCCTTAATGATGTAATTACTTGTTGAACACTGTAAAATACAGTATCTGTATCGTCACTGTAAATTTAAAAGAGCAGAACATATCTAGCTAGAGAGAAACGCTGCACATGCAGACACATGCTCTTTTATTGAACAGGCAGCAAGGGAGAATCCCAAACAAGTGGCTGGGAAAGGTGGCAAATTACTTCTAGCTATACAGTTCACCAGTTCACCTTTTTGGTAGATGCTAGATCCACACAAACATCCCCACAAACCAATGCAGAATAACATGCAACACATGTACACCGGTCACCTAACCTCAACAACCATGAATGTAAAAGTCTCCTTCATGTTTCTACGCTCATTGTCCATTTTATCAGCTCCACTTAATATATATATACTATATTGCCAAAGGTGTTCACTCGTCTGCCTTCACACACATTTGAACTTGAGTGACATCCGATTCTTAATCCATAGGGTTTAATATGATGTCTGCCCACCTTTGCAGCTATAACAGCTTCAACTCTTCTGGGAAGGCTTTCCACAAGGGTTAGGAGTGTGTTTATGGGAATTTTTGACCGTTCTTCCAGAAGCACATTTGTGAGGTCAGACACTGATGTTGGATGAGAAGGTCTGGCTCACAGTCTCTGCTCTAATTCATCCCAAAGGTGTTCTGTGGTTGAGGTCAGAACTCTGTGCAGGCCAGTCAAGTTCTTCCACACCAAAATTGCTCATCCATGTCTTTATGGACCTGCTTTATGCACTGATGCGCAGTCATGTTGGAACAGGAAGGGCTCATCCCCAAACTGTTCCCACAAAGTTGGGAGCATGAAATTGTCCAAAATCTCTTGGTGCTGAAGCTTTAAGAGTTCCTTTCACTGGAACTAAGAGGCCGAGCCCAACTCCTGAAAAGCAACCCCACACCATGATCCCCCCTCCACCAAACTTTACACTTGTCACAATGCAGTCAGACAAGTACCGTCTCCTGGCAACCGCCAAACCCAGACTCAAACCCCGATAGCCAGATAGAGAAGTGTGATTGGTCACTCCAGAGAATGTATCTCCACTGCTCTAGAGTCCAGTGGCGGTGCTTCACTCCACTGTATTCCACGCTTTGTATTGCGCTTGGTGCTGTAAGGCTTGGACGCAGCTGCTCTTTGCTCTAATGGAAACCCATTCCATGAAGCTCTCTACGCTGTTCTTGAGCTGATATGAAGGCCACATGAAGTTTGGAGGTCTGTAGTGATAGACTCTGCAGAAAGTTGGTGACCTCTGCGCACTATGCGTCTCAGCATCTGCTGACCCCGCTCTGTCATTTTACGTGGCTGACCACTTCATGGCTGAGCTGCTGTCGTTCCCAATCACTTCCACTTTGTTATAATACCACTGACAGTTGACTGTGGAATATTTAGTAGTGATTCAATTTTCACAAATCGACTTGTTGCACAGGTGGCGTCCGATCACGGTACCATGCTGGAATTCACTGAGCTCCTGAGAGCGACCCATTCTTTCACTAATGTCTGTAGAAGCAGTCTGAAGGCCTAGGGGCTTGGTTTTATACACCTTTGGCCATGGAAGTGATTGGAACACCTGAATTCAATGATTTGGATGGACGACTGAATACTTTCTGAAATATACTGTATGTCTATATTTGTCTGTAATGATTACGTTTCTTGGCTACACATCCTTTCAGATACCTAGTGCCGAGTTGTCTTCTCACAGTGGAAGGATGGACAGAAAGTGTGAAGCTTGATGTTCTCCTCTCTCTCAAAGATGAAAGCTTTAAGTGCTGATTATCTGATGAGGACAGATTGGTGCACCAGGTCTTGCAAATTTTAAAGTCCCATTTTCTCTCTATCTCTGTTTTTTTTTTTCTCCACTTATTTTCCTTTGACTTTCCTATTGCAAGTGGATTATCTTATATCTAATCTCCTTAGAAATATCTTCTGAAAAATGAATGGAAATGAAACAAACGAAGGGTAGTCTCTAACTTTTGCGCAGTTCTGCTGGCATTTTCAAATGATAGGGTATGATACTCCTGATATGCAACATTATCTTGGATGCTTAACTTGGCAAGGGCTCTGCAAGAAAGTAGCTGTTCACAGTGCTTGAATAATGCTGGACCTTGCTCTCTCACACTGCTCCTGTTCATTGAAAACAGTGTGAGTGGAATTGATATGCTGCATTAGGAATGCTTGTGGGTTTTACTTCCGACATGTATGACATGAAAAACGGAGGCAGGGGGGGATTTGTGACTCTGAAAGCTGACCTTCTGTACTCACATTTCAGGTTCTCATCTGTGACTTCAATGTCAGGCACAAAGGTTAAAAACACAACTGCAGGGTGTTGAGCTCATGACAGATGCGGGCTTTTTCTGACCCACCACATCTCGTCTTTAATGTATATTCATTGTCATCATCAATGAGCATCCAAGGCTGGATGCAAGGTTAAATGTGAGGAAAATTAACATTAAAAGGTGCTGGTGAAGTAATCATGAGTGTCAATGTTCTTGCTTTCAGATGAATATATTTCCATTAGCGATTCAGAGCAAACTGTGTGTGAATAAATTTGCTTGTCAATCTTTAGATATTGCAGTATCGTCAAATGTCAATGTCAAATAAACACCAATCAGGCATAACATTATGACCACCTCCTTGTTTCTATGCTCATTGTCCATCTTATCAGCTCCACTTACTGTATAGCTGCACTTTGTAGTTCTACAGTTACAGACTGTAGTCCATCTGTTTCTCTGATACTTTGTTACCCCCTTTTACCCTGTTCTTCAGTGGTCAGGACACCCATGGACCCATACAGAGCAGGTACTATTTAGGTGGTGGATCATTCTCAGCACTGTAGTAACACTAATGTGGTGGTGGTGTGTTAGTGTGTGTTGTGCTGGTATGAGTGGATCAGACACAGCAGTGCTGCTGGAATTTTTTAAAAACTCTGTCCACTCACTGTCCACTCTATTAGACACACCTGTGTTGTTGGTCCACCCTGTAGATGTAAAGCTAGAGTTGATAGCTCAGCTCTTGCTGTACAGTATGAGCTAATCATCATCTAGTCCTTCATCAGCGGTCACAGGACGCTGCCGGCTGGATATTTTTGGTTGGTTGACTATTCTCAGTCCAGCAGTGACTCTAAGGTGTTTAAAAGCTTCAGCAGCACTGCTGCGTCTGATCCACTCATACCAGCACAACACACACTAACACACCACCACCGCATCAGTGTCACCGCAGTGCTGAGAATGATCCACCACCCAAATAGTACCTGCTCTGTGAGGGTCAATGGGGGTCCTGACTACTGAAGAACACAGTAAAAGGGGGCTAACAAAGATTTGGTACCTTCAGTTGGACTGAGTCAAGCAGTTCAAAGGGCAAACAAGTCCAGATTTACTTGGCAGCGTCCTTCTGTGCTTCATGTTTAAAGGTGGACAAAACCATAATCTTACAATAAGATGAATGCCAGGACTATTACTCACAGAAACATTAATAATCTACATTAAGGCTTCCTTAACAGACATTATTCATTGTATTAGTTAATGTTGGCAAACTTTGGTTTTGGAATTATTTACCCACAAGTATTACAAACAAAACGAATAATAGTTAACAAGAAGAAGACGAAACATTAAATGAAGAACATGATAAACAAAATTAACCATTGTATTAATTGCTGCTTGCTTAAGTGTAAAATAAATAGTGAACAACTGCATTATTTAACATTAACAAAGCAAGAACCTCAGCAGTAATAAGCCATAAATATTGCTAACAGCAAGGAGGGCCTGGGTTTGATTCCCCGGCCGGGCGACCGGGGTCCTCTCTGTGTGGAGTTTGCATGTTCTCCTTGTGTCTGTGTGGATTTCCTCCAGGTTCTCCGGTTTCCTCCCACAGTCCAAAGACATGCAGTCAGGTCAATTGGACATGCTACATTGCCCCTGGGTGTGAGTGACTGTCTGTGTCCATCTGCCCTGTGATGGACTGGCGACCTGTCCAGGGTGTATCCTGCCTTTCGCCCGATGACCGCTGGGATAGGCTCCAGCACCCCCTCCCTGAGGGAGAAGCGGCTTAGGAAATGTGTGTGTGTGTGTGTGTGTGTGTGTGTGTGTGTGTGTGTGTGTGTGTGTGTGTGTGTGTGTGTGTGTTGCTAACAAAATAAATAACATTTCTATTTATTAAATGAATGAACCCAGAATTCAGATGAGGTGCTTCGGAGGAACTGTCCAGAATTGGTTGATGCATTGCATGTTACAGTGACATGTTGGTCAAAGGCATTGTGGGAAATGGAGTCCCAATTAACTCCATTAAAGATGGAGGGCAAAACCAGAAGTTCTTTATTAGTGTTAAATATTGCTCATGATTTAGTTATGATACACATCATGATATTCTTAATTATTTAATTTAGATTGTTTATGGTGTGCCCTGCGATGTACTGACACCTGTTCAGCTTGCATCCTGCCTTCCGCCAAATGACCGCTGGGATAGGCTACAACTAGCAAAATAGATGTCTTCCAACATGATACCTCTTCTCTGGCTGACAGGGTAACATAGAAATTCTCTAGCCTCTCTTTTGTGCTGAATCAAGACAGAATTGCATGCTT